>NC_083226.1:176719138-176875781 GCF_032191835.1 Heteronotia binoei
AGATCGTTACCCCCGAGGTGAATCACCAGAATCCGAGGCGGAGGACCGTTCCTCCCCTGGAAAAGAAGTGGCAAGAGGCCGTCCCACCGCAGGCCACGCCGCCCCTGCCATTCAACGACTGCCAGCTCACTAAGGCCCAGCTGGGAACCGAAGGGCGATCGTCGAGCGTAACGGGCAGCCCAAAACACCATGCTGTGGCCGGTGATCAAGATCCGTGTTCTCTCGTCCCGAACCACAGCGCCTGAAACAGAACAAATTAACGCATGAACATGTAACCAACTCCCTCAATGGGAAATGGGGCGGACGTAACCTTTATATGCCGAGGACCTCCACCGTCCCACTTTCTGAATGGCCGGGCCCGGATACCCCAGAACTGCCGCTGTGGAAGCGGCGCCAATACGAAAAGAATGGGTCCCAAATTGCAACCCACCAAGGCCGAGTTTATTCAAAGCCCGGCTGGTGATAGACCAAAACTGAAATTTGGTCAATGGCAGACCGTCGCAGTGCCGAAAGAACGGCCCCGCGTCGTCGCCGCGAACAGCAATGTATTCCTTCAAGGCCGCCACCGGACAGATATCCCTGTCGTGGCATGGGCCTAAGGTAATACAGGTACCTTGCTGTCTCTGGTCTGTCTTAGACCTGCGGATTGTAAGAACCACATGGTCCCCATGGGTCTTCACATCCCTTGACTGGAGGGCCCTCTCAGAGCGGTCCTTACGTGAGCTGGCCACCAACTCGCTCACTCTGAGGGCCCCAAAAAATGCGGTCATCGCCGCCGCCTGAAAAAGTGCGGCTTCAAAACTTGAAGAACAAACTGAAGGCCAAATCGCCCGCAAACCTTTAAGGATGGCGGGAGACAAAGGCTGGCGGGTGTCCGGCCGGGGCCCCTGCTCCCGGGCCCACCCCTCCAACATCTTGCGCAGCCTAAAATCATCAGATCTGTCAGATAAACCCTTGATCTTAGCAGTAAACGCCAAAGCTGCCAGCTTGGCCCTGATAGTCTTGACAACCAGCCCCTTACCTTTTAGGTGAACACAAAACTGCATAAGGTGAGTGACTGGTACTGGCCACCGATTGGCCAACCCCACCTGTTCCCTAAAGCTCCGGAACTGGTCAACAGAATGCTCGTAGGCCTTCCGTGTAGAAGGCGCCAATGCCAACATCATTGCCCGGTTGGCTTCGCGTCTCCAAGCCGCCACATCTCTGGGGGCATCCGAACCGGCTGGAGATCGGCCTCTGGTGCAAGAAGGCGGAACCGCTCCATCTGCCGACGAGACAGGGCATCCGCAACTCCATTGCACGCACCGGGCACGTGCTTAGCAAGAAACAGAACATTTAACCGTAAACAAGTCAGTACAAATGCCCTGACTAAACGCATGACCGGGGGCGACTTGGAGGACAGCGTGTTGATTACGTGGACAACCGCCAAGTTGTCACACCAGAAGTGGACAACATGGTTGGCCAACGCCGGTCCCCACAGCTGTAAGGCCACTACTATTGGAAAAAATTCCAAAAAAGTTAAGTTACGGCAAAGGTCGCTTGCCAACCAATCCGCTGGCCATTCCTCGGCACACCAGTGCCCTCGAAAATAAACGCCAAAACCAATGGAGCCAGCGGCATCAGATGTCACCTGGAGCTCAGCCTCCAGTTTCAGGTCGTCCCGCCAAAAAGACACGCCGTTAAAATTGACCAAAAATTCCTCCCACACCTCCAAATCCTGACGCATACCCAAGGTGACCCTGACTCGGTGGTGGGGCATGCGCAAGCCTGACATGGCATCACATAAGCGCCGCAAAAAAGCCCTCCCAGGTGCAACGACCTTGCAAGCGAAATTCAGGTGACCGGCCAACTGCTGAAGCTCCAATAACGAAAGCTTGCGTCGGCCCCGGGCCACCGTCAGCATTTGCCTCAACTTGGAAATTTTTTCCGCGGGCAACCTGGACGCCTGTTGGACAGAATCCAACTCAATGCCTAAAAACGTCAACTTAGTAACCGGGCCCTCGGTCTTCTCGTGGGCGAGCGGGACGCCCAGCTCAGCTGCCAAGTCCAAAAAGGATTGGAGCAAATGGGCGCACCGCCCCGACCCGTGGCGGCCCACGAACAAAAAATCATCTAAATAATGAACCGTCGTGGCGGCTCCAGACCGCACGCG
Source organism: Heteronotia binoei (assembly GCF_032191835.1). NCBI lineage: Eukaryota > Metazoa > Chordata > Lepidosauria > Squamata > Gekkonidae > Heteronotia > Heteronotia binoei. The sequence goes on from NC_083226.1 coordinate 176,721,291, forward strand.
AAGGGCCCATTCCAGGAAAGAACTAAAACGCTCGAACGCCGAGCAAGATATAGCGCAACCCATAGGCAGGGCCCGGTCCAAATAGAACTTGCCTTCAAAGGCAAAACCCAGGAGCTCAAAATCGCGCGGGTGCACCGGTAACAGGCGAAATGCCGACTTAATGTCGCACTTCGCCATTTCGGCCCCCTGGCCACAGCTCCGCACGATCTTAACCGCCTGGTCGAAGGAGGTATATCTTACTGTACACAGGGAGTCAGGGATGAAATCATTCACCGACCCGCCTTTTGGGTGAGACAGGTGATGAATCAAGCGAAACTCCCCGGGGGCCTTCTTGGGAACCACCCCCAAAGGGGATACCCGCAAATTGGGTACTGGAGGGGAGTCAAACGGCCCCAAGACTCTGCCCTCCCTGCACTCCTTCGAAATTTTGTCCCTGACCACCTGCTCCATCCCCCGAATGGACTGCAAATTCCTGGACATATAAGGCCCCCTCGGCCCTTGGAACGGGATCCTGAAACCATAACTAAAACCTTCAAACAAATACACCCGGTCGCTCACACGAGGGTAACTGGCTAGCAACTCCTTAAGAACCTTCACCTTGATGGGGCTGGGGCCCTTTACCAGCAACGTGTGTGCCTGTACCCGCCGAAGGCCGCTTGCCCCCCGTTCGGGGCTTCGTCTTGCTGCAGGCAGACAAGGAATGGGCGCCTCCACACAGTGGGCACTCGTGCTTATATTTGCACGGTTTCCTGCTACAACCGCCCGGGGACGAGAAATCCCAACAGACCAACCGGGGTTGAACCGGCTGCCCCGCCGTTGGGCGGGGACCAGATGCCACTGAGTGCCTGCTAACCAGGTGACCGCTGTCTGACCTGTCGCCCACGTTGGGCTTGGCGGGCGACATGAGCTGTAACCACAGCTGCTGGTGAATGTGGTCCCACGGGATGTTGGGGTTGAGAGCCGCCCTCATGCGGAACTCCTCGTCGTACTGCAGCCACGCAGCACCCGAGAAGTCCGTATAAGCTTTGTAGATAATATCTACATATTGAAACAGCGGCGCCGCACGCATGGGTTGCGAGCGTGCAATAACCCCTGCATATATGAGGAACCCGGGCAGCCAGTTGGCCCAGTTCCTCTCAACCTTGCGGCGTTTGATCTTCTCCTTATCCCTGTCGTCCAATTCGTCTTTGTCCTTCTTCTCGAGCTCCCGATATAGAAGGCCAAAGACGTCGACATATTCGCCTCGCAAGATTTTTTCCCGGGTGGCAGTTGTCAGATGGTCACCCAGGGGCATAGCCGTGTCACCGAAAGGGCGGCAGTGGAAGGGTACCGAACCAAGATGCGGTGCGGGGCAATACCATCCCCCCCATTGCTGGACCGGTGCGCCCAACACCGAAGGGCCAGGAAGTTGATAACCCCAGGGAAGAGAACCACCTGGGGGTGGCTGGCCCTGAGGGCCCACGGGAGCTGACGGGGTGGTTGAAGGCCCAGCCCTGGGACCTGTACCCCACGGCAAAATCTGCCCCTGCCCAAACGAGCCGCCCTGGCAGACATTGGCAAAAAGCCCGGAAGGTCCGAAGGAATGCCAGGGGCTCCAGTTGCCCCAAGGCCAGGCGCCAGCATTGTCAGGGGGACTTGGCTTACCTCCTAAATCCGGGACAGCCGGAGCCCCGCCTGGGGTGAAAGCGCCTGCACCGCCGGGACAAGCCGGCCCCACCGGGGCGTTACCTTCTTCGACATCAGAGTTGTCATCAGGTGGCTCCTGACCAGGCGCATCAGAAGGCCCAGGAAGGGACGCCAATTCCTGTAATGAAGAAAGCCGAGCCAGGACTTCTTGTTCAAATGCCCTGGTTGATGTACGCGCTGCCTTACGCCCGCGGGCGGGTCCCGTCGATCCTGGGACCAAACCATGATGCCTTTCAAGGACCTCAAGGCTATTGACAATAGCCTGCCTAGTTTGGGCCTCCTCTTCAGACCCTGGAGGGGCCCCAGGGTTGGGTCTTTTCTTAGCCTTTAAGGGCTGCTTGCCCTTAGATTTTCCCTGACCCTTAGGCATATTCGGCTCTTTTTTTTTTTTTTTATATAACCCCTCCTGGCAAGAAATGCCCCCTGGCAGAGGTGGTGGAGGAGTGAGAATCACAACCGGCTCTCCCAGAAAGGAGTCCACACACCCAACCACCACTCCAAGCTAGGCCCCGGTGGTGGGAAGCAATGAGGCCACCACAGAGCCCAATGAGGTCTAATCAGACCCCTGCGCTCCTGGAGGGAGGAGGGGGGGAGGGGGCGAGGCAAACTAAGCCTAAGCCCGAAGAGCGGCGAAATTAGGCCCAGGCAGGAGGGGAGGGGGGGGGGCGACGGGAGCCGCGGACCCGCTCAACCAAGCGGTGCTCAAAACGCAGCTCCCGACAAGGAAAAGAACGCTCCCCGAAGCAAGTGCGGCCGAACGCCGCGCTTCCCAGCCGCTGACAAGGCTGGGACTCGGACTGTCGCTCAACGAGCGCGGCTTCCGGCCGCGCGGAAGCAAAGCGGCCGGGCTGAATCGACACGCGCGACTGGCTGTCGCGCCGAACAAAGCTCTCCCCCCCAACTGGACCCCCAAACCTGAGGCGGCCGATGCCGCAAGAAGCTGGAGGCCTCGGAGCCGGGAGAGGTAAGAGGCCCTGCTGCCGCGAGGAACGGGGAAGCAACGTCTTCACCCCCAAAACGGCCAGCAGAACTGCGTGGCCACGGGCGTGGTCGGGCTGATAAAGCCCCACCAGACCACGCCCCGAACTCCCAGTAAGTGCCGCCCGTTGCCTCTCTCCTTCCGGGGAGGCAAAATCGGCCCCCGCCCTATAGCCTCCTAAAGGCGGCGCGGGCGGGAAGGGGCCGGATTCCACATGTTAATCACCCTTTGGGTGAAGACGGACTTCCTTTTATCCATTCTAACCCAACTGCTCAGCAATTTCATGGAATGCCCATTAGTTCTTGTATTGTGAGAAAGGGAGAAAAGGACTTCTTTCTCTACTTTCTCCATCCCATGCATTATCTTGTAAACCTCTATCATGTCTAGGGTTGCCAATCCCCAGGTGGGGGCAGGGGATCCCCCAGTTTGGAGGCCCTCTTCCCGCTTCAGCGTCATCAGAAAGCGGGGGGAGGGGAGGTAAATGTCTGCTGGGAACTCTGTTATTCCCTATGAAGATTTATTCCCATAGAAAATCATGGAGAATTGATCCGCGGGTATCTGGGGCTCTGGGGGGGGGGGCTGTTTTTTGGGATAGAGGCACAAAACTTTCAGTATAGCATCTAGTGCCTCTCCCCAAAATACCCCCCCAAGTTTCAAAAAAGATTGAACCAGGGGGTCCAATTCTATGAGCCCAAAAAGAAGGTGCCCCTATCCTTCATGATTTCCTATGGAAGGAAGGAATTGAAAAGGTGTGCCGTTCCTTTAAATGTGATGGCCAGAACTCCCTTTGGAGTTCAGTTATGCTTGTCACAGCCTTGATCTTGGCTCCACCCCTAATGTCTCCTGGCTCCACCCCCAAAGTCTCCTGGCTCCACCTCCAAAGTCCCCAGATATTTCTTGAATTGGATTTGGCAACCCTAATCATGTCACCCTGCAGTCGACGTTTCTCCAAGCTAAAGAGCCCCAAGCGTTTTATCCTTTCTTCATAGGGAAAGTGTTCCAAGCCTGTAATCATTCTAGTTCCACTGCTGTAGGACACAATAACACTGCTGTAGGACACAATGTCGCCACCAGGGAGGCCAACTGATGAAATAATAGCTGGGATATGATGCCCGCGGCCTCAGCCATAAGCCCAGTGGAACAGCTCCGTCTTGCAGGGCCTATGAAATGGCAGTAGCTCAGGTAGGGCCCGGATCTCCATGAGGAGCTGATTCCACCAGGCAGGAGCCAAGGCTGAAAAGGCCCTGGCCCTGGTCGAGGCAAGTCAGACATCCTTTGGGCCAGGGGTGGTCAGGAGGTATTGCGTAGCCGATCGCAACGATAGGGTTGCCAAGTCCAATTCAAGAAATATCTGGGAACTTTGGGGGTGGAGCCAGGAGACATTGGGGGAGGAGCCAGGAACAAGGGTGTGACGATCATAGCTGAACTCCAAGGGAGTTCTGGCCATCACATTTAAAGGGACAGCACACCTTTTTAAATGCCTTCCTTACATGGGAAATCATGAAGGATAGGGGCACCTTCTTTTGGGGCTCATAGAATTGGACCCCCTGGTTCAATCTTTTTGAAACTTGGGGGGTATTTTGGGGAGAGGCACTAGATGCTATACTGAAAATTTGGTGTCTCTATCTCAAAAAACAGCCCCCCCCAGAGCCCCCGATGTCTCCAGATCAATTCCCCATTATACCCTATGAGAATCAATCTCCACATAGGGAATAGTGAAGTGCCCAGCAGACACTTCTGTTGCAGCCAACTTCTGAAGCCTCAGGAGGTGGAAAGTCACATGGTCCTCTGGGGGCAGGGCTTCCCCCAGCCGGCCAGCTGACTGGGGGCGAAAGGAGCCTGGGAAAGAGGGAGAACCCCCACTGGGACCTGGGGATTGGCAAGCCTACGCATTAACTAGGGTCAACCTTGCTTACCTTCCAAACTCTGAAAAAAAAAAATCAACAAACTCTCTCCGTGTACAAAATAATTGCTCCGTGTAATGTAAATAACCCTCAACAATTCATGATAAATTACAATACAATACAATAATGCAGTTAGAAAACCATAAAAGAACCGGTCCAATTTCATTTCAGATATGAGCTGTGGATAAACGCCATCTTAGTTAATGTTGGTGCTTCATTGGAAGGAAACATTAAACTACTAAAACAGGCTTTGGCCTAGCCTCCCTCCATCCCCTCCTCCCTTCCAGAGTTAAACCAGCGCCTCTAGGGGGAAAGCCTCCTAGAGGGGCAGGAAGTTCTTTAGCCTTCCCCTCATTGCCTCCCCCCTTCTGGAGTTAAACCAGCAACTCTAGGGGGAAAGCCTCCTAGAGGGGCAGGAAGTTCTTTTGTTCTTTTTATTTGAGTTAGGCGGGAAAAGGCCAGTTCTCAGCTGGCGCTCAAAGGAAGAGGTTGCCAGTGTGTGGGCTCCTGACTGTGGGAGAGGCCTACTCAAGAGGAGGAGGACCCCAGGCAGTCAGACCGAGTAAGTCATCCACAAGGCAGGGCAAGTTTAGACCAGGGACAGTAGGGTGCGCTTAAAATCACATTTTATTTGCCATGCTGGTTGCTGTGCGGGTGCTGTGCTGTGCTAAACTTTTACATGCAACTGTTTTTGTTTTGTTTTTCTTTCCTTTCCTTTTTCTCTTTTAATTAAATATTTTTACTGTTTTGAATGCTGGCAGTCAAACTCTGTACCACATAGATCCCCAACCGCTTTAGACCACGCTTCATGAAGGGGGCCCCGGGGAAAGGGGGAAGGCCTGTGGTTGGATAAGGTGCCAATCCTCCAGGGGTTCCCCGAAGAAGTGCTGTGGTCTCTGTGAATCCCAAGTACAGGGTGGCAGAGGACCTGGCCTCAGAGCTGGAGAGGGGAATTGGGAGTCCTGTTCCTCTCAATCTGAACCCCTAGACTGGGCAGGTGGTAGCAGTGAGCCCAAGTGGTCGAAGGAGAAATAGCTCCCTCCAGGAGTTGGCGACTCAATAGGGAGTTGACGGGACCGGGTCTGAAGGCAGAATCAGGCCGGTTCCATCACATGAGCTATCCTTCTTCTGGGGACCGTCTATCAGATTCATCGAAGAAGAAGAAGAAGAAGAAGATATTGGATTTATATCGCGCCCTCCACTCCGAAGAGTCTCAGAGTGGCTCACAATCTCCTTTCCCTTCCTCCCCCACAACAGACACCCTGCGAGGTAGATGAAGATATTGGATTTATATCCCGCCCTCCACTCTGAAGAGTCTCAGAGGGGCTCACAATCTCCTTTCCCTTCCTCCCCCACAACAGACACCCTGCGAGGTAGATGAAGATATTGGATTTATATCCCGCCCTCCGCTCCGAAGAGTCTCAGAGGGGCTCACAATCTCCTTTCCCTTCCTCCCCCACAACAGACACCCTCTGAGGTAGATGAAGATATTGGATTCATATCCCACCCTCCACTCTGAAGAGTCTCAGAGGGGCTCACAATCTCCTTTCCCTTCCTCCCCCAAAACAGACACCCTGTGAGGTGGGTGGGGCTGGAGAGGACTCTCACAGCAGCTGCCCTTTCTTTTTTTTTTCTTTTCTTCAAGCCTGTATTGGCATAAAACAGATTTAGCAGTAAAATAGCAATATAAATAATATAAAATCCTAGATTATAGAGTACATAGGGAGCTAAAATACATAAAATAAGTAAAATATATATGAAAGATTTCAGGTTTTCACGGCTGGTATCATCATTAGGGTTTGTAGAATCTTTCGGGATCAATGTACAGCAGCCAAGACGGTCTGAGCGCCTGCTCCGGCTGCAACGCCACTGAGGATGTTCTCCGCAGCCGAGAACGAAACGTCTGGAAGGAAAACTTTCTCCAGTAGAACACGGCACTTGATCCCGAAAGATTCTACAAACCCTAATAAAAATATATATGAGTCGAGTTTTAGCCAGATTAAATAATTAAAACAAATAAAATGTGGTCATTCCAGAACCATTCTCTGTCGTATTTCCATGGCCTGTTGGAGAAATCTAGCCACGCTTAAAGTTACCTCAGCGCAAGTGTCATTTAAAAGTTTCTAGACTTTGCCTGAATCAGCTGCCCTTTCAAGGACAACCTCTGCCAGAGCTATGGCTGACCCAAGGCCATTCCAGCAGGTGCAAGTGGAGGAGTGGGGAATCAAACCCGGTTCTCCCAGATAAGAGTCCGCACACTTCACCACTACACCAAACTGGCTCTCCAGTAGACTTGAACTGCCACACTTCTTCTCCAGGTTTCCTCTGAGTTTTAATTATTTTTTTAATATTCTTTTTGTGGAACACCACTGCCAAGGAAGCAAGTAAGTTTATTCTCAGAAAAAGCCAGCAAAAACAATACAGATAACATATCCAAAACAAAATTGGACTAGTTCTTATTTATCGCCAGACTCTATGTAGAACAAAGACAAAACAACCAACTGTGAAAAGAATAACGAAAGGAATCCAAAAGCTTAATAACTATTTAACAAATGCTGAAAGCAATACAATACTAATATTCCAAACGCTGTAAATTAATTACAAGCACCCTACAATTTCGATAGTTACAATTTCAATAGTAAATATCCCAAACAACAATTTTATTCATTCAAGTCCATTTAAAGACGTCAATTTCTGACTTTTAAAACTCCCGATTCACCGGCTCTGACGGGCTGAATGAAAGTGCTGGTGTTCTCAATATGGCCATGCGAAAACAGGTTCCTATCGTTTCCGCATTTCGTCCAAATTCATGGCTTCCAATGTTCATAAATAAACTTTTTGCACACAAAGCTGAAGTGGGTACGATGTAAGCCTCTGAGCGGAACGTGCCTTTACTTCTGTTTCCAGGAAAACCCTTCTTCAGAGAGGCATATTCCACTGCAAAAGTTCTTCCGCCAATCACTTGTGTACTAGGGTTGCCAAGTCCAATTAAAGAAAAATCTGGGGACTTTGGGGGTGGAGCCAGGAGACTTTGGGGGTGGAGCCAGGAACAAGGATGTGACAAGCATAATTGAACTCCAAGGGAGTTCTGGCCATCACATTTAAAGGGACAGAACGCCGTTTTAAATGCCTTTCTTCCATAGGAAATAATTAAGGATAGGGGCACCATCTTTTGGGGCTCATAGAATTGGACCCTCTGATCCAATATTTTTGAAACTTGGGGGGTATTTTGGGGAGAGGCACTAGCTGCTATACTAAAAATCTGGTGCCTCTTCCTCAAAAAATAGCCCCCCCCAGAGCCCCGAATACCCATGGATCAATTCCCTATTATTCTCTATGGGAATCATTCTCCATAGGGAATAATAGAGTGCCTAGTAGACATTTCCCTCCCCCCCATGCTTTCTAAAGGGGGGGAGGGCCTCCATACCATGGAATCCCCCCCCCTGCTCCCTCCCTCTCTCTCACACACACACACAAATACTTACCGTACTTGGTGTTCTTCCAGCAGAATGTGCTTGCTGGGAAAACGAAAGTAAGGCTGCACAGAAAAAGAAAGGGAGGGGCCGTTCCTGTTTTCTGTGCAGCCTTAAAGGGCCATTCCTGTTTCCTGTGCAGCCTTAAAAACGGATCCCAAGCTGTAAAACAACACAATGCCTACAGGTATGTTCTCTCTCCCCCTGCCCCCAGATTTTTTAAGAGCGGGGGAGGAGGCTGAAAATTTGGGGGTTCCCCGCCAGGGCGGGAGGGTTGGAAAGCCTACACTGCACCCAAGCATGGAGAAAATCTAAAGGTTCTTACCTTTATTTATTTATTTATTTATTTATTTATTTATTTATTTATATTAAGATTTATACCCCGCCCTTCTCACCTAGGTGTCTCAGGGCGGCTTACAACACAATAATTAAAACAATTTCAGTTTAAACAATTAAAATACCATTAAACCATAATTTAGTAAAAACAAGATAGAGTAAAAACCGGCGGCCTATAGATACATTTTTTCATCCAGGATATTTTGCATTGTCAGTTAATATCATAGGCCTGCCGGAAGAGGACTGTCTTACAGGCCCTGCGGAATTGCCCTAGATCCCGCAGGGCCCGCACCTCTTCCGGCAGTTGGTTCCTTTGAGGCTCTATGTGGTCTGGGGCCTGCATTCCTTAGGGACCGCCTTTCCCCACACATCCCCCAGAGAGCACTTTGGTCTGGATCACAAAATCTACTCTCAATCCCCGGCCTCAAGGAGGCCAGGTCATGAGAACTACAGCCAGAGCCTTCTCTGTAGCGGCCCCACACTGGTGGAATGAGTTGTCAGAAGAAGTTAGGGCCCTGCAGGAGCTCATACAGTTCTGCAGGGCCTGCAAGACGGCACTCTTCCAACAAGCATTTGTGAACTAGACCATCGGCCACTACAGCTCTTAGGTAACATATGGACTATCTCTTGCAATCTATTTTACAGCAATTGCAGAGAGGACCATCTAAGACAGGAGTGTCAAACATGCAGTTCGAGGGCCGAATCAGGCCCTCGGAGGGCTCCTATCAGGCCCCCGAGCAACTGGTTGTCATCTGCTCCTTCTCCCTCTCTCTTGCTTCCTTCTGCAGAACAGCTTGCTTTGCTAGGCTTGCTCAATTGAACAGGAGCTACAGAGCAAAGTTTCTATTTTCTCCATTGGCTGAGGCTCCTCCCTTGGGGAGGAAGGTGGGAGGAACAGCTTGCTTTGCCAGGCTCTCTCAATTGTACAGCAGAGCTACTGAGCCAAGGCTCTCTTCCTTCTATTGGGTGAGGAGGAGAAGAAGATATTGGATTTATATCCCGCCCTCCACTCCGAAGAGTCTCAGAGCGGCTCACAATCTCCTTTCCCTTCCTCCCCCACAACAGACACCCTGTGAGGTAGATGAAGATGCCATTGGCCTGATCCAACATGGCTTTTCTTATGTTCTTATGTAACTCAGAGTGTTGGACTGGAGGGGCCATTGGCCTGATCCAACAGGGCTTCTCTTATGTTCTTATGTGACTCAGAGTGTTGGACTGGATGGGCCATTGGCCTGATCCAACAGGGCTTCTCTTATGTTCTTATGTGACTCAGAGTGTTGGACTGGATGGGCCATTGGCCTGATCCAACAGGGCTTCTCTTATGTTCTTATGTGACTCAGAGTGTTTGGACTGGATGGGCCATTGGCCTGATCCAACAGGGCTTCTCTTATGTTCTTATGTGACTCAGAGTGTTGGACTGGATGGGCCATTGGCCTGATCCAACAGGGCTTCTCTTATGTTCTTATGTGACACAGAACGTTGGACTGGATGGGCCATTGGCCTGATCCAACATGGCTTTTCTTATGTTGAGAAATTATTTTGAACACGGAAACAGTTTGTTGTTTTTTTCCTCAGTCACTGCACCTCTGTGGTCCCGTTACTTGCTGATAGCTTCCAAACTCTGGCAAGATCTGTCTAGCCTGGGCCACTGAGACCACGGCAAAAGTGGTTTTCCATTGCGTGCCCCTGCGTTGCAAGTGGTCTCCCCTGCGTTTCTTGGTGGTCTCCCATCGCAAAACTAACCAGGGCCAACCCTGTTTAGCTTCTGAGATCTGATGGGATCAGGCTAGCCTGGGCCATCCAAGTCCGCGTTGATACGACATCAAAAAGACTCGGGAACTCCATTACACACATCGAGTTTCTCCATCTTCAAGAGTTCCCGTCACCATTTTCATTGAGAAGAAATCTACAGGTCAGGGCTGGGTGACGGGAGGTTAAAACTGTTCCATCTACTGGCAGTGACTGCATCCTCTTTGAAAGTATTTCTTCTTGGGCTTTTTTTTTTTTTAGCAGGAATGCACCGGAACACAGTTCCAGCTAGCTTGGTGTCAGAGGGTGTAGCCGAATATGCAAATTAGTTCCTCCCGGGCTTTCTCTACAAAAAAGCCCTGTGCGAAACAACGGTGACATAAGGAGGTGTGACCTAATATGCAAATGAGTCCCTGCTGGGTTTGTCAACCAAAAAAAAGTCTTGGTCTCACCTAAATTCAGGCAACTGAATCTGTGTGCAGCCTATAGCACATACTCTAGGATGCTTGGTGGCCTTACTGGGACATGTTGAAACCTTCCAAATTACCTTATGTTAAATGGATAAATACTGAGCCAAACTATTAATTTTTGTCAGCTTCGTAGCATCATTGGTTTTTTTCAACAGCCCTTGCTAAAACGTTTACTTAACAAACACCAATAGCGGAGAAAGTGTAAACGTTATAAGTCAGATATCTATTATCACCAGGAAACAGTGTCAAATTTCATTATCATAATATATGCAAATACATACAGAAGTTTTAAACACACATTCCTAACTTCCACATTCCTTGTTCATACTTTGAAATGATCGTTGAGCAAAAGGACTGTGGTATTTTCTGCATTCACTTCCTGGTATTCTTGGATCCAGTGTGCTTGGATATCACTATTACCTGGATTTAAATATTGTACACCTGTGGACTCTATGTGCAAGATCTTTTTTTGGCTCTGTATTGGAGTCCGGAATGTATGTTTAAAACTTTGGTATGTATCTGCATATGTTCTGAATTATGACAGTTTTCCGGTATTTGTGTTTGTTTCGGTTTCTCCTTCGACCATGGGAGCCCTTATTTGCTCTTTCTGAGAATGGTTACTTAACACATCACCAGGGCTTTTTTTTTGTAGCAGGAACTCCTTTGCCTATTAGGCCACACACCCCTGATGTAGCCAATCCTCCAAGAGCTTACCGAGCTCTTATTACAGGACCTACTGTAAGCTCCAGGAGGATTGGCTACATCTGGAGTGTGCGGCCTAATATGCAAAGGAGTTCCTGCTGAAAGAAAGAAAGAAAGAAAGAAAGAAAGAAAGAAAGAAAGAAAGAAAGAAAGAAAGAAAGAAAGAAAGAAAGAAAGAAAGAAAGAAAGAAAGAAAGAAAGCCCTGTACATTACAATTACTCCTTATTTTCCCTTATGAAATCAAATCTGATTGGCTAACTAGCAAGTCTCTATGTTTTCCTGGTCTCTGTGTTATTCTTGATTGTCTGGGATTTGGCAACAATTTAGCATTATTTGGAGGAGGAATTAAAATTCTTCAAAAATTGAAATTCTAATTGCAAAACACTGGACTCCATCCCTCTGGAATCTACTAAAGCTACCTTTTACGAATCATTTGACCTTTTCAAGCTGAACAATTTTTATTCTTGGTATAGAACTATATTTTTTTCCCTGTTGAATCACATCCTTTTTGCATGTGAACAGGCCAGAGAGAGAGAAAATGCAACCAAAAGAGTATAAAGTCGGTGGACAGCACGGCCAAAGCAAAGCTATTTCTGCATGAAAGCATACCGAGCCCAGAGAGGAGGAGAGAAATTGATAATATTGAATGACTTCACCTGTGAGTAGAATCCGTGGGCCACTGGCAGCCAGATTTGCCGTGGTGTGCGGTTGCTAAGAATCAGCATCTGGAAAGGAACATGGAAGTCTTCCAACTGCTTCCTCGCCATCCTTGTTAAAGCTGAATAATAGACCAAATGCTCCTCTTTGGCGTAAGTGATTGCAGTTCTTGTTGCTTTGAACGTTCGGGCCAGGTCTGGACCCGGGCCCGCGATTATGTGTGCACTCATTACGCAATAGGACGTGTACCAAAATGGCATGTTTTGAACATGTTCTCGGCAGTAGGAGCCGTGGTGGCAGGTGTACAAGAGATTCCTACCTGGGTGTTCTGAGTTAAAACGGGGCGAAGGAAATGACAGAGGGAGTTGGAAACCCTTGAAGCGGTGCTATAAGCGTAATGGACTACAGGTGCTAGATGCTAGCAATTAGGGGTTTTGTCATGGAGTTCTAATTAGTTTTTTGTTTGTTTCGATGCAAGAGCTTGATACTAAAACGCTGAAGGGGTGCCACAGAGATATCTGCCCGCATTTAGATGCGCCTGTATCTATTTTCTCTCCAACGGCTGCATTTCCTTCCCCGTAAACGTTGCTGAACTCCACAAAGCTTCTAACACATTATGATACATAATTCAGAGGGTAGCTCCGGCATTGCCGTATCTTTTCTCGACGCCGTCTTCATTTTTGTTTTTACTTCATTTTTTTTATTATTTTTTTGCACTGCATTTCCTCCAAGGAGTTTAGCAGCTGGAGTCACGTGCCCATTGGATGCCAATCCATGGGCCAAGATCCCTTGCGAGTTAAGTTAGACTAAGGCTGGGTACGAACGGGCAGCTTTGTGCGCACCGGGGATGCCCCACACTGTGCCACCCCAAAACGAAGTGGCTAAATCTTAGTCAGACACTCCCACACGATGCGTCTGTATAGTGCATCGGGGGTGCGTTTACACAGTTGTTGTGCGCCAGTTTGGTGAGCCAGTTTGGTGTAGTGGTTGTGTGCGCGGACTGTTATCTGGGAGAACCGGCTTTGATTCCCCACTCCTTCTCTTGCTGTTGATGAAATGGCCTTGGGTCGGCCATAGCTCTGGCAGGAGTTGTCCTTGAAAGGGCAGCTTCTATGAGAGTCCTCTCAGCCCCACCCACCTCACAGGGTGTCTTTTGTGGGGGAGGAAGATGGTGAGCCGCTCTGAGACTCTGAGATTTAGAATGGAGGGCAGGGTATAAATCCAACATCATCATCATCGGCATTCCCATAGCACAGTTTGCAGTGACCTCCTGGAGCGTATTGGCAGGTTCTCACCACCAATCTGCCTCGCTTGTGTGCTCCTGCATTCAGATGCCTGGAAAGACAGATGGAGTGCGGCAGAAGAATTTGCTACCACTTTTCAAGTGGGAGGGCTTCTAGTGTCCTGGCCCCACTGATGGACCAACTGATGGTGCCTGTTTTGTTTTTGTTTGTTTTTTTGGCCAATGTGTGACACAGAGTATTGGACTGGATGGACCATTGGCCTGGTCCAACATGGCTTCTCTTATGTTCTTAAAGTAGAGAAGGTAGAAAAAGAAGTCCTTTTCTCCATTTCTCACAATATAAGAACTCGTGGGCATTCACTGAAATTGCTGAGCAGTCGGGTTAAAACGGATAAAAAGAAGTACTTCTTCACCCAAAGGGTGATTAACATGTGGAATTCACTGTCACAGGAGGTGGCGGCAGCAACAAGCATAGACAGCTTCAAGAGGGGATTGGATAAACATCTGGAGCAGAGGTCCATCAGTGGCTCTTAGCCACAGCTTATTATTGGAACTCTCTGTCTGGGGCAGTGATGCTCTGTATTCTGGTGCTTGGGGGGGGGGGACAGTGGGAGGGCTGCTAGCCCCACTTGTGAACCTCCTGATTGCACTTTGGTTTTGTTTTGTTTTTTGGCCACTGTGTGATACAAAGTGTTGGACTGGAGGGGCCATTGGCCTGGTCCAACATGGCTTTTCTTACGCTCTTATGTGACACAGAGTGTTGGAATGGATGGGCCATTGGCCTGGTCCATCATGGCTTCTCTTATGTTCTTCTGTAACACAGAGTGTTGGACTGGATGGGCCATTGGCCTGGTCCATCATGGCTTCTCTTATGTTCTTATGTGACACAGAGTGTTGGACTGGATGGGTTATTGGCCTGATCCAACAGGGCTTCTCTTATGTGACACAGAGTGTTGTACTGGAGGGGCCACTGGCCTGATCCAACATGGCTTCTCTTATGTTCTTATGTGACACAGAGTGTTGGACTGGATGGGCCACTGGCCTGATCCAACATGGCTTCTCTTATGTTCTTATGTGACACAGAGTGTTGGAGTGGATGGGCCATTGGCCTGGTCCAACATGGCTTCTCTTATGTTCTTAAAGTCTTCCTTGGTGGCCTTCCATCCAAGTCCTGACCTTGCTTAATTTCTGAGATCCGACAAGATTGGGCATACCCTACCATTCCACATCCCTACTTTCATGGTACCTCCTCTTTGTTCAGGCTCAGGATATTCCTCCCCCTCCCGAATTCTTCATAGAAGATCAATCTTGGACCGTTGATGCAAAGCCAGGGTGATAGGGACACCTCTGACCCCTTCTTCCTAGTATAGAGCAGGGCTTTCTTTTGTCTCTAGATCTTGTTGCCAAGTCTCCCCATAAGAGCGGACCATTGCTGTAGGATGTGGGGAGAGGGAAGAAAGAGCTCTTCACTAAGCTTCCTCTGTTTGTGTTTGATTGGATCCAGCCCATTTAACTTTTTTAGCACGTCGGAAGGCCTCGACGGAGCTGCGGGTGGGAAACGGAATTTCTATATCAACAGCCCAGTTAGCGGCTTAGCTTCGATTATCTGGTCGGGCACCATTTGCCCAGGAATATCTTCTGCAAAGGAGAGGTTTCCCCCTACTTTTATCAAGGTGTTCGCAAAAAACCAGAGCTCCCTCCGTCGCACCTAGAAGGGACAGAACTATCAGTGTGCAAGTCAGCTGATGGAAAGCAGATTTACCTGGCAACGTGGGGGCCTATCGATACTATCAGATCCGTTGTGCAAACTGGAGAGCCGGTTTTGTGTAGTGGTTAAGTGTGCGGACTCTTCTCTGGGAGAATCGGGTTTGATTCCTCACTCTTCCACTTGCACCTGCTGGAATGGCCTTGGGTCAGCCATACCTCTGGCAGAGGTTGTCCTTGAAAGGGCAGCTGCTGTGAGAGCCCTCTCCAGCCCCACCCACCTCACAGGGTGTCTGTTGTGGGGGAGGAAGGGAAAGGAGATTTTGAGCCGCTCTGAGACTCTTCAGAGTGGAGGGTGGGACATAAATCCAATATCTTCATCTACCTCACAGGGTGTCTGTTGTGGAGGAGGAAGGGAAAGGAGATTGTGAGCCGCTCTGAGACTCTTCGGAGTGGAGGGCGGGATATAAATCCAGTATCTTCATCTACCTCACAGGGTGTCTGTTGTGGGGGAGGAAGGGAAAGGAGATTGCGAGCCGCTCTGAGACTCTTCGGAGTGGAGGACGGGATATAAATCCAATATCTTCATCTACCTCACAGGGTGTCTGTTGTGGGGGAGGAAGGGAAAGGAGATTGTGAGCCACTCTGAGACTCTTCGGAGTGGAGGGCAGGATATAAATCCAGTATCTTCTTCATCTTCGTCTTCTTCATCTTCTTAAGTGTTAAAAATGCACATTCTCTTTCCATGGATTTGTAATCCCCAGGCCCAGTTATCCTATAGGGAATATCCCAGTTCGAAGAAGAAGACGACGACGATGGTGATATTGGATTTATACCCCACCCTTCACTCTAGCTAGATGAATCTGGTGTTCTCTTCTATGATTCTATCCCAAAATCTCCAGCTGACTCCAAGAAGTCCACCCTAGCAGTGGATGAATGTTCCTCCTAACATTCCATATTTGTTCCATCATTCAGAAGAAGAAGAAGACGGCAATGATGATACTGGATTTACATCCTGCCCTTCACTCTGCAAATAGTCTCAGAGCTGCTCACAATCTCCTTTACCTTCCTCCCTCACAACAGACACCCTGTGAGGTAGATGAAGATATTGGATTTATATCCCGCCGTCCACTCCGAAGAGTCTCAGAGCGGCTCACAATCTCCTTTACCTTCCTCCCCCACAACAGACACCCTGTGAGGTAGATGAAGTTATTGGATTTATATCCCGCCCTCCACTCCGAAGAGTCTCAGAGCGGCTCACAATCTCCTTTACCTTCCTCTCCCACAACAGACACCCTGTGAGGTAGATGAAGATATTGGATTTATATCCCACCCTCCACTCCGAAGAGTCTCAGAGCTGCTCACAATCTCCTTTACCTTCCTCCCTCACAACAGACACCCTGTGAGGTAGGTGGGGCTGAGAGAGCTCTCCCAGAAGCTGCCCTTTCAAGGACAGCTCTGCCAGAGCTATGGCTAACCCAAGGCCATTTCAGCAGCTGCAAGTGGAGAAGTGGGAAATCCAACCCAGTTCTCCCAGACAAGAGTCCACACACTTAACCACTAAACCAAACTATCCCACTTCTTCAGATTTGTTGGTCTTTAAGGTGCTGCTTGACTTTTGCTTTGTCCAATCATGGATTGTCACTCCACTGCTTCTCCATCCCAGATGCATGACAAATAAAAGTACTATGATCAGGGCTTTTTTTTGTAGCAGGAACTCCTTTGCATATTAAGCCACACACACCCTGATATAGCCACTCCTCCTGGAGCTTAGAGTAGGCCCTGTACTAAGAGCCCTGTAAGCTCTCAGAGGATTGGCTCCATCAGGGGTGTGTGGCCTCATATGCAAAGGAGTTCCTGCTACCAAAAAAGCCCCGAGTCAACCACTGAGGGTGCTAAAATCCATCATTATTTTCAGGGCTTTTTGTGTGTGTGTGCAGGAATGCACAGGAGCGCAATTTCAGCTGCCTTGGCATTAGGGGTGTGGCCTAATATGCAAATTTGTCCCTGCTGGGCTTTTTCTACAAAAAAGCTCTGTGTGAAACAATGGTGATGTCAGGGGGTGCGGCCTAATATGCAAATGAGTTCCCTGGTTATTTTACTTTAAATGCAAACTCTCCTGGAAACCTCTAATCTCTCTCTCTCTCTCTCTTATACACACGCACACACACACACACACACACACACAGAGACATATATACATACAATATACACAGGTGCCTCAGTTTTCATAAAGACCCATAGTTTTTTTTTGTATGATGCCAATTTAAATGGGGGACTGTGGGAAGGAACACAGAAATAAAGCACAGACTGAGAAACTGTGGCGAGAAATGGGGCTGTTTGTCTTATTGAATATACCAACCCATTTTATGGCAAACTTTATGGATGTTATAATCTCTTGAGAAACCATGCCCTCTATTTAAGCTAACAAAGCCAGAATGTTACCTAGATTTATGGCACCCTACGACAGCAGTCTTCTTTTTATCACCCTCCAATGTTTTTTCAACCCTGTTTTGTCCTAACACTAACGGACACAGATCCCTATCTGCGATTCATTTAAACATTCCCAGGATTCCACACTGCCCACTTATATTAAGAACTGTTGCTTGCCATTCCCATTTTGTCTGATGAAGTCTGCTTAAGAGCATACGAAAGCTTACCTTCTACATAAAACTTAGTCGGTCTTAAAGGTGCGCTCGTCTACTGCTTTGTTCAGTTGCGAGAGTGTGAGGAAAGCCAATCCACCGTGTGAACGTCTCCGCAAAAGCAGCCCATGTGTTATCTTTCCCCCGTTCCATTTTGTGCCGTGGGCCTCCCAGTACCCCTCATTAGAATCTCCATTCTCAGACGTTTGTGTCTATCCGAAGAACCCGTCGCTCTCCTTTTCACCGAATGCCTGCAGCTCTATCACCTCGCTGGAAAGTTTTCGGAAAAAGGCCACTGACAAAGGGAATTTCAACGCTGCTAACTCAGCTAGAGTTCAAGCGATCTTCCCCAAAATTCCCCCCCTCCCCCAAACTTACTCACAAACAGATAACTCTCCCGTTATTCTCGCCAAGATTGAAATAGCTGAAGCTTACTAACTCAACGAAATTCCACTGGTCTTGCTCCGGGTTGCGTCAACTGCCGGTTCTTATCTGTCTGAGAACTAGTTATGTTTAATTTGTCCTTTGTGGGCATAATCCTTAACACAGGAAGGGTTTTTTTGCCTCTCTGCTTCGAACCCAAAAACCTGAAGCTGAATTTGTGAACTTACTCCTGTTTGGAGTAATGTTGGGTGAGAATGGAAAATGTTAGCTGCACTGTTCAGTTTATGAATTGGTTCGTTCTAGGCTTGCCAATCCCCAGGTCCCAGTGGGGGTTCTCCCGCATTCCCAGGCTCCTTCCCGCCCCCAGTCAGCTGGCCAGTGGGGAAGGGGAAGCCCCGCCCCCACAACCATCATGCGCCTTTCCCCCTCTGGAAGCTTCAGTCTCTACTTGGATAGCCTTCCTCTTGGGATGGTGTGTCTTCGTCTTTAAGGCTGAAGGGGAGTGGGAGGGGGGAGGAGGGGGCAGAACAACATGGCTGTGAAAGGAGCCCAGACTCTCCGTTGGTTGCACAATCTTTGCAGAGGTTGTTTGCATAGTGTGAAGGTAAACTTGAACCTTCGGTTGCCCTGTGGTACTGTGAAAGACTTGGAAGTTCAGCAACGCGTGAGTAGAGGTGCCCATCCCCAGGTGGGGGCAGGAGATCCCCAGTTTGGAAGCTCTCTGGAGCTTCGGGGGGGGGGGAGGAGGGGAATGTCTGCTGGGCCATAGGGTATAATGGAGAATTAATCTTGGGGTATTTGAGGTAGAAGTACCAAATTTTCAGCGTAGCATCTGATGAGTCTCCTCAAAATGCTCTCCAAGTTTCATAAAGAGTGGACCTGGGGGTCCAATTTTATGAGTCCCCAAAAAGGTGCCCCTATCCTTCATTATTTCTAATGAAGGGAAGGCATTTAAAAGGTATGTGGTCCCCTTAAATGTCACGGCCAGAACTTCCTTTGGAGTTCAGTTGTGCTTGTCACAACTTAGCTTATGGCTCTACCCCCAACGTCTCCTGGCTCCACCAACCAAAGTCCCCAGATATTTCTTGAATTCGACTTGGCAACTCTAGTTCGTTCATGTGTGCAGGCCTTCTTAAGTTGCAATCATTAAGCGTGTTGAACTAGCTTTGTAGCCAGAGCTCCTTTGCATATTAGGCCACACACCCCTGATGTAGCCAATCCGCCTGGTGCTTACAATAGGCCCTGTAAGAAGAGCCCTGTAAGCTCTTGGAGGATTTGCTACAACAGGGGTGTATGGCCTAATATGCAAAGGAGCTCTGGCTACACAGTGACTCCTGGCGGTGGTGGAAACTGCCACCAAGTCACAACTGACTTACAGTGACCCCCTAGGGGAGGGGTGTCAAACCCATTTGTTATGAGGGCCGGGTCTGACATAAATGAGACCTTGTCAGACCGGGCCATGCCATGTTGGGCTGTGCCATGTGTGTAATAAAATGCAGCGCCATGTAGCAGAGATATAAACTTTATAAAGGACATAGACAAATACAATTAAAGATTTTAGAAAACAACCTTAAACTATGCTTAAAACATTAGCACTGGTTGGTCTTAAAGATGCTTTCTTTGTATCTCTCCCATAGGATCCAGGAAACTGGGCAAAAGAAGCTCTGACTCTTTCCTTCTTTCCCCAGGGGACCAGGAGGGGGTGGAGCCTCAGCCAATACAAGGAAGAGAGGCTTGGCTCAGTAGCTCTGCTGTGCGATTGAGAGAGCCTGGGGGAAAAAAAGCTCTGCCTTCCCCCCTTTCTCACTAAGGGAAGAGCCTCAGCCAATGGAGAAAATAGAGGTTTTGCTTTGTAGCTTCTATGCTCCAGATAGCAGCCACTGTGAGATCCACCTTTTTCCATCTTAGGTGGGCACGACAGTTGGCTCCCTTCCTAGAGCACGGTGACTTAGCAACAGTGATTCATGCAACGGTCACCTCGAGACTAGACTACTGTAATGCCCTCTACATGGGGCTGCCCATGTCCCGAATCCGGAAGCTGCAGCTGGTGCAGATTGCGGCAGCCAGGCTGTTATTGGGTCTCCCTATTCGGGACCATATACAGCCGGGGCTGCGGAGAATGCACTGGCTGCCAGTAGTATTCCAGATTTTCTAAAAGGTGCTGGTTATTACCTTTAAAGCCCTATATGGACAAGGACCTGCCTACCTTAGGGACTGTCTCTCCCCACATATTCCCCAGAGGGTACTCAGATCTGGATCACAAAATCTATTAGAAATCCCCAGGCCGAGAGAGACGAGATTGAAGGCTACTAGAGAAAGAGCCTTCTTTACTGTGGCCCCCCACTGGTGGAACCAACTCCCAGACAATGTTAGAGCCTTGCGGGACCTTGCTCAATTCCGCAAGGCCTGCAAAACACCGTTATTCCGAATTCCAGAGTATATAGATGCCCAACACCACCGAACGTATGGCACGGAATTTAGCACCAAAACTGTTGTTTTAAAACTTGTTTAAAATTGTATTAATAATTTGAAATGGTAAACAGTCTAATTTTAATTGATACTATTGTGATTGTTTTTTAATGTTTTATTAAAGATTTCAGGTTTTCACGGCTGGTAACATCATTAGGGTTTGTAGAATCTTTCGGGCTCAAGTGCCGTGTTCTACTGGAGAAAGTTCTCCTTCCAGAAACGTCTGGAAGAAAAACTTTCTCCAGTAGAACACGGCACTTGAGCCCGAAAGATTCTACAAACCCTAATAATGTTTTATTGTTGATATTACAATGCCGTTAGCCGCCCTGAGCCTGCTTCGGCGGGGAGGGCGGGATGCAAATACGGAAAATAAATAAGTAATAAATAAATAAAATTGAGCAAGCCTGGCAAAGCAAACTATTATGCAGAAGGAAGCAAGAGAGAGGGAGAAGGAAGTAGATGACAGCCAGTTGCTTGGGGGCCTGATAGGAGCTCTCCGGGGGCCTAATTCGGCCCCCAAACTGCATATTTGACACCCCTGCCCTAGGGTCTTCAAGGCCAGAGATGAACAGAGGTGGTTTGGCATTGCCTGCTTCTGCAAGACAACCCTTGACTTCCTTGGTGGTCTCCCATTCAAGGACCAATCAAGGCCAACCCCACTTAGCTTTTCTAGATCTGACACGATCAGGCTAACCTGAGACATCCGGGACAGAGCACAGAGTTTGACCTAGACTTGTAGCAAGAGCAATTAACAGGCAACTTTTATTACATTTTATTGGTTTCCCACACAAATGCTATCCAGACCAAATGGTCTTTCAATTTGCTTATTACGCTGTTTTGTCATTTGATCCTAACATTTTATCACTTTACATTCTTAACCACTATGGAGAGCCAGTTTGGCGTAGTGGTGAAGTGTGCGGACTCTTCTCTGGGAGAACCGGGTTTGATTCCCCACTCCTCCACTTGCAGCTGCTGGAATGGACTTGGGTCAGCCATAGCTCTGGCAGAGGTTGTCCTTGAAAGGGCAGCTTCTGTCAGAGCCCTCTCCAGCCCCACCCACCTCACAGGGTGTCTGTTGTGGGGGGGGAAGGGAAAGGAGATTGTGAGCCGCTCTGAGACTCTTCGGAGTGGAGGGTGGGATATAAATCCAATAACTTCATCTACCTCACAGGGTGTCTGTTGTGGGGGAGGAAGATTGTGAGCCACTCTGAGACTCTTCGGAGTGGAGGGCGGGATATAAATCCAATATCATAAGAACATAAGAACATAAGAGAAGCCATGTTAGATCAGGCCAATGGCCCATCCAGTCCAACATTCTGTGTCACACAGCGGCCAAATATATATATATACACACACACACACACACACACACACACATACACACTGTGGCTAATAGCCACTGATGGACCTCTGCTCCATATTTTTATCTAACCCCCTCTTGAAGGTGGCCATGCTTGTGGCCGCCACCACCTCCTGTGGCAGTGAATTCCACATGTTAATCACCCTTTGGGTGAAGAAGTACCTCCTTTTATCCGTTTTAACCTGTCTGCTCAGCAATTTCATTGAATGCCCACGAGTTCTCGTATTGTGAGAAAGGGAGAAAAGTACTTCTTTCTCTACTTTCTCCATCCCATGCATTATCTTGTAAACCTCTATCATGTCACCCCTCAGTCGACGTTTCTCCAAGCTAAAGAGCCCTAAGCGTTTCAACCTTTCTTCATAGGGAAGTTGTTCCAGCCCTTTAATAATTCTTAATCATCATCATCTTCTTCTTCTTCTTCTTCTTCTTCTTCTTCTTCTTCTTCTTCTTCTTCTTCTTCTTCTTCTTCTTCTTCTTCTTCTTCTTCTTCTTCTTCTTCTTCTTCTTCTTCTTCTTCTTCTTTTTCAAGTTTTTCATATTTCCACCACCGCCCTGAGCCCTTCAGGGGAGGGCAGTTCATAAATTGAATAAATGACTAAAATTAATTAAACTTTTTATTTCCCTGTCCCCAGAGTGAGATGTGTAATGAGGCTAGATGGACAGACGAGTTTATAGGGGAAGGGGCTGCCACGGAAAAGGCCCTGCAGAGACTATATTTCAATGGTTTATTCATCGGAGACAGTACCTTTGATATGGGCTTACTAGAGCAGACCAGCACAAACAGTCTGGTTCAAAGGCAGAGGTGGGGGAAATAACCAACACAAGGGAGATGATAGAGTCATTGCAGAGGAAAAGGCAAGAGAGAGTTAACTTCAGCAAATGCTAAGATTCCATTTAAAAATATATATTCTGTATGCTACCACTATCACTACTTTCCAACCGTCTCATTTTCATTGATGATTCTTTTTGTTTCTTTTATGCCATTTTAATGACATCCATATGCCGTAGACATGAACGGGCCATTCATACATCATTTATATGCCATTTATGCATAATTGGCATAGAAATAATATTGAAAATGCTTACATTTTAATGGAGGGGGGGAGGATTCAGCACAAAGGAACAGAACGGGGCGGACATAAAGATTCTCAGACTCATTTCTTGCCAGGCAGAAACAAAACTGAAATGGGGATAGTCGGATCTGTCTGTCACTCCTTAATCTCACCACTCCTCTGAGGAGCTCATGTGGCATGTGGGAGTCTCATAAGAACAGAAGAGAAGCCCTGTTGGATCAGGCCAATGGCCCATCCAGTCCAACACTCTGTGTCACATAAGAACATAAGAGAAGCCATGTTGGATCAGGCCAGTGGCCCATCCAGTCCAACACTCTGTGTCACATAAGAGAAGCCATGTTGGATCAGGCCAATGGCCCATCCAGTCCAACACTCTGTGGCCAAAAAAAAAACAGGTGCCATCAGGAGGTCCATCAGTTGGGCCAGGACACCAGAAGCCCTCAACCTGTTGCCCCTCCCAATCACCAAGAATACAGAGCATCACTTGGCCCCAGACAGTCTCACCTCCTTCATTTTATCCTCACAAGCAACCCTGTAAATCAGGAGGAATTAGGGGGTAGAGATGACATCGTATCAATGCCTCGGCGGGGAGGGCGGAATATAAATTAATGAATGAATGAATGTGCATAATGTGATGACATAACTTCCAAAACCCGAAGTTATGTCATCATTGTTGGGGCGGTGCTCTAGGATTCCACCAGACCTCTACGATCAAACCATAGAATTTTAGGAGAGCCCTAGAACATAGGCCCAAAGCAATGACGTCACATTAGGCTTCCCAACCCTCCCGCCCTGGTGGGGGACCCCTGAATTTGCAGCCTCCTCCCCCGCTCTCAAAAAATCTGGGGGCGGGGAGGGGGAGAGAGAACATACCTGTAGGTATCATGTTATTGTGGAGCTTCTGATCCATTTTTAAAATGTGTCCCTTTAAGGCTGCACAGGAAACAGGAAGGGCTTCATGGGAAAGGGTCAGTAACAGTTTCCATGGAGAACGGCTCCTCCCTTTCTTTTCCTGTGCAGCCTTGCTTTCGTTTTCACAGGAAGTTCTGCTGGAAGAAGACCAAGTAAGTATTTGTGTGTGAGAGAGAGGGAGGGGTCAGGGGATTCCCTGGTTTGGAGGCCCTTCCCCCACTTTAGAAAGCGTGGGGGGGGAGGGAAATGTCTACTAGGCACTCTGTTATTCCCTATGGAGAACGATTCCCATAGGAAATAATAGGGAATTGATTCATGGGTATTGGGGGCTCTGGGGAGGCTATTTTTTTGAGGTAGAGGCACCAGATTTTTAGTATAGCATCTAGTGCCTCTCCCCAAAATAACCCCCAAGTTTCAAAATGATTGGAGCAGAGGGTCCAATTCTATGAGCCCCAAAAGATGGTGCCCCTATCCTTAATTATTTCCTATGGAAGAAAGGCATTTAAAAAGGTGTGCTGTCCCTTTAAATGTGATGGCCAGAACTCCCTTGGAGTTCAATTATGCTTGTCACACCCTTGTTCCTGGCTCCACCCCCAATGTCTCCTGGCTCCGCCCCCAAAGTCCCCAGATTTTTCTTTAATTGGACTTGGCAACCCTACGTCACATCCAGTTTTGCATCGAAAGCAACGTTCTGTGAACTTGGGCAGATCATGAGAGGGAGGGCAGGGAGGGCTGCGTTAGCGCTTGGTTCTTGTGGCCCCTTTTTACATTGTCAGGGAAATACTGATCATCGCATTGGGAACAGGAAGCTATTTTCTCCAGGCCAGTTTGGACAGGGATCCTGGAGGATTTTTTTGCCTGGAGAGGTCAGGAAGACAGCGGGACATGCTCAGACTGTTATCTGCAAAATTCACTCAGGTTGCCAGGTAGGGCCTGGAAATCTCCTGCCGTTACAATGGATCTCCAGACAGGCAAGGTCAGTTCTCCTGGAGAAAATGGTTTGCTTGGGAGGGTGAATGCTATGGCATTATACTCTGCTGATGCCCCTCCCCTCCCTAGGATTGCCAAGTCCCCCACAGCTTCTATGGAAAACCTAGAGTGGCCAGCACACAGCATCGCCAGTACAATGACATCTAGGGTTGCCAAGTCCAATTCAAAAAATATCTGGGGACTTTGGGGGTGGAGCCAAGATCAAGGCTGTGACAAGCATCATTGAACTCCAAAGGGAGTGCTGGCCATCACATTTAAAGAGACGGCACACCTTTTCAATGCCTTCCTTCCATAGGAAATCATGAAGGATAGGGGCACCTTCTTTTGGGGCTCATAGAATTGGACCCCCTGGTCCAATCTTTTTGAAACTTGGGGGGTATTTTGGGGAGAGGCACTAGATGCTATACTGAAGATTTGGTGCCTCTATCCCAAAAAACAGCCCCCCCAGAGCCCCAGATACCCACGGATCAATTCTCCATGATTTTCTATGGGAATAAATCTCCATAGGGAATAACAGAGTTCCCAGCAGACATTTCCCTCCCCTCCCCCTGCTTTCTGATGACCCTGAAGCGGGGGGAGGGCCTCCAAAACGGGGGATCCCCTGCCCCCACCTGGGGATTGGCAACCCTAATGACATCACTGCAATGAGGGCCGGTGGGTTGGGAACTTCCAGGGCAGGGGACCCCCCCCCCCCCAGCTTGGGAACTTGACAGCCCTCCCCAAACCCCTCCCTCCCTAGACTCCAAGCCAGAGCTGAAAATCCTCATCAGAGCCATTCAGTATCTGCTTCATCAGAGCCTCATCTGAGCCATCTCCAGTATCTGGAGAGCCAGTTTGGTGTAGTGGTAAAGTGCGTGGACTCTTATCTGGGAGAAACGGGTTTGATTCCCCACTCCTCCACCTGAAGCTGCTGGAATGGCCTTGGGTCAGCCATAGCTCTGGCAGGAGTTGTCCTTGAAAGGGCAGCTTCTGTCAGAGCTCTCTCAGCCCCACCCACCTCACAGGTTGTGGGGGAAGGAGATAAAGAAGATTGTAAGCTGCTCTCTGATTCAGGGAGAAGGGCGGGATATAAATCTCCAACTCTTCTTCTTGTGACCCTCAGTATGAGAAAATAGGGGCATTTCTCAATTTTACTGGACTCTGCCCAGTAGCAGTCCATACAATCGCTATTACACCATGAACGCCTTGTGGTTTTTATGCAGCCAAGGGCTTTTGCAGGGATTGGGGGGGGGGGGGGGGAGGGGATATATGTCTTTAAAAACCCAACAAACTGCTCTGAAGACTGAACACATATGCTCACACACACCTCTTCCTGAGACCTCAGTTTCATCTTGATCTGTTGGTAAATGCCAACCTGTTTTGTGACCATAAATAGTTCACGCTCGGCCTACTGTACCTTTATGAATCTTCAGCTGTACCCAGCCTGCTTCATATATCTTCATTTCCCATCTTCCAAAGGAGAGGTTATTTTTTTTTCTTCTTCTTCTGGAATAATAACGTTTTTATAAAAATCCTCAACATTCTATAAGTTCATGCAATATGACTCTCTCTCTCTCTCTGTGTGCGCGCCCACAGGGCTTTTTTGTAGCAGGACCTCCTTTGCATATTAGGCCACACACCCCTGATGCAGCCAATCCTCCTGGAGCTTCCAGTAGGCCCTGTGAGAAGAGTCCTGTAAGGAATTCTAGCAGGACCTCCTTTGCATATGAGGCCACACACCCCTGATGCAGCCAATCCTCCTGGAGCTTTCAGTGGGCCCTGTGAGAAGAGCCCGTAAGGAATTCTAGCAGGACCTCCTTTGCATATTAGGCCACACCCCCTGATGTAGCCAATCCTCCTGGAGCTTACAGCAGGCCCTGTGAGAAGAGCCCTGTAAGGAATTCTAGCAGGACCTCCTTTGCCTATTAGGCCACACACCCCTGATGTAGCCAGTCCTCCTGGAGCTTTCAGTGGGCCCTGTGAGAAGAGCCCTGTAAGGAATTCTAGCAGGACATCCTTTGCATATTAGGCCACACACCCCTGATGCAGCCAATGCTCCTAGAGCTTCCAGTAGGCCCTGTGAGAAGAGCCCTGTAAGGAATTCTAGCAGGACCTCCTTTGCATATTAGGCCGCACACCCCTGATGCAGCCAATCCTCCTGGAGCTTACAATAGGCCCTGTAAGAAGAGCCCTGTAAGCTCTTGCAGGATTGGCTACATCAGGAGTGTGTGGCCTCATATGCAAAGGAGTTCCTGCTACAAAAAAAAATGTCCTGTGTGTGAATGAAAATTTGCTCACATCAAGCATGCTTATGGCCAGGGCTTGAATTCCAAGACATCATTACCACCAGCGATTCGTAACGTAAGAAAAGTGGTACCACAGTGTAAATAGCAAAACCAGAAACAACTGTGTACAAAAGAATAAAGAGGGGGTTTTTTTTACAAATATTCTTATATTCTAATCATTTTCATAGCAATACACTACAAAAGATGCCAAATAGTATAAAGAAATTCATTCAACAAGGAACCAGAAATCCACATTAATCCGCATTTGTTGATGTCAATTTGACTTCTCTACAGAAATACTGGCTTCAGAAAAAGCACTTTGGGGCGAAACGTGTATTTAGTCGGCAAGTACATTAGGAAGGAGGAAGAACTCCTGTTCTTTGGGCCAGACGACCTCAAGAAAACTGGACTCCACAAAAAACTAACCGTTTTGAACCGATTATGAACTTAATATGATGGACTGCATTACTTTTAATGTGGATTTCTGGTTCCTTGCCGAATGAATTTCTTTATACTATTCGGTATCTTTTGTAGTGTATTGTTATGAAAAGGATTCGAATTTTAAAATATTTGTAAAAAAAAACCCTATTCTTTTGTACACGGTTGGGTTTTTTTTTTTTTTTTTTTTTTTTTTTTGCAGGGCTTGAATTCAGCAGGTGCTCATGGGGGCATAGCTCCTGAACCTCCAGCCATGGTCTACATGCAGTGGGGAGTTCTCTCCCCATTGCACACAGATCCCGGGGCATATGCAAATGATACTGAGCTCCTGCACAATTTTTCCCTACAAAACGAACCCTACTTATGGCTCTTCTGAATTAAAAAAGTCAACAATACTGATAAAACCAAAGCCCTGCCTTTCCAAGTATGCCTTGGCCAGAATGGCCCAAGCTAGCCTGATATTATTAGATCTCAGAAGCTAAGCAGGTCTTCTCCTGGTTAGTACTTGAATGGGTAGGGTTGCCAGGTTCAACCTCACTGCTAGCAAAGCGGTAAGAACATAAGAGAAGACATGTTGGATCAGGCCAATGGCCCATCCAGTCCAACGCTCTGTATCACATAAGAACATAAGAGAAGCTCTGTTGGATCAGGCCAATGGTCCATCCAGTCCAACACTCTGTGTCACATAAGAGAAGCCCTGTTGGATCAGGCCAATGGCCCATCCAGTCCAACACTCTGTGTCACATAAAAACATAAGAGAAGCCATGTTGGATCAGGCCAATGGCCCCTCCACTCCAACACTCTTTGTCACATAAGAACATAAGAGAAGCCATGTTGGATCAGGCCAATGGTCCATCCAGTCCAACACTCTACGTCACATAAGAACATAAAAGAAGCCATGTTGGATAAGGCAATGGCCCCTCCAGTCCAACACTCTGTGTCACATAAGAACATAAAAGAAGCCATGTTGGAACAGGCCAATGGTCCATCCAGTCCAACACTCTACGTCACATAAGAACATAAAAGAAGCCATGTTGGATCAGGCCAATGGCCCCTCCAGTCCAACACTCTGTGTCACATAAGAACATAAGAGAAGCCGTGTTGGAACAGGCCAATGGCCCCTCCAGTCCAACACTCTGTGTCACATAAGAACATAAGAGAAGCCATGTTGGATCAGGCCAATGGCCCCTCCAGTCCAACACTCTGTGTCACATAAGAACATAAGAGAAGCCATGTTGGACCAGGCCAATGGTCCATCCAATCCAACACTCTACGTCACATAAGAACATAAAAGAAGCCATGTTGGATCAGGCCAATGGCCCCTCCAGTCCAACACTCTGTGTCACATAAGAACATAAGAGAAGCCATGTTGGATCAGGCCAATGGTCCATCCAGTCCAACACTCTACGTCACATAAGAACATAAAAGAAGCCATGTTGGATCAGGCCAATGGCCCCTCCAGTCCAACACTCTGTGTCACATAAGAACATAAGAGAAGCCCTGTTGGATCAGGCCAGTGGTCCATCCAGTCCAACACTCTGCGTCACATAAGAACATAAGAGAAGCCATGTTGGATCAGGCCAGTGGTCCATCCAGTCCAACACTCTACGTCACATAAGAACATAAGAGAAGCCACGTTGGATCAGGCCAATGGTCCATCCCATCCAACACTCTACGTCACATAAGAACATAAGAGAAGCCACGTTGGATCAGGCCAATGGCCCCTCCAGTCCAACACTCTGTGTCACATAAGAACATAAGAGAAGCCATGTTGGATCAGGCCAATGGTCCATCCAGTCCAACACTCTACGTCACATAAGAACATAAAAGAAGCCATGTTGGATCAGGCCAATGGCCCCTCCAGTCCAACACTCTGTGTCACATAAGAACATAAGAGAAGCCCTGTTGGATCAGGCCAGTGGTCCATCCAGTCCAACACTCTGCGTCACATAAGAACATAAGAGAAGCCATGTTGGATCAGGCCAGTGGTCCATCCAGTCCAACACTCTACGTCACATAAGAACATAAGAGAAGCCACGTTGGATCAGGCCAATGGTCCATCCCATCCAACACTCTACGTCACATAAGAACATAAGAGAAGCCACGTTGGATCAGGCCAATGGCCCCTCCAGTCCAATACTCTGTGTCACATAAGAACATAAGAGAAGCCATGTTGGATCAGGCCAATGGCCCCTCCAGTCCAACACTCTGTGTCACATAAGAACATAAGAGAAGCCATGTTGGATCAGGCCAATGGCCCCTCCAGTCCAACACTCTGTGTCACATAAGAACATAAGAGAAGCCATGTTGGATCAGGCCAATGGTCCATCCAGTCCAACACTCTGTGTCACATAAGAACATAAGAGAAGCCATGTTGGATCAGGCCAATGGTCCATCCAGCCCAACACCCTGTGTCACATAAGAACATAAGAGAAACCATGTTGGATCAGGCCAATGGCCCATCCAGTCCAACACTCTGTGTCACATAAGAACATAAGAGAAGCCATGTTGGATCAGGCCAATGGTCCATCCAGTCCACCACTCTACGTCACATAAGAACATAAAAGAAGCCATGTTGGATCAGGCCAATGGCCCCTCCAGTCCAACACTCTGTGTCACATAAGAACATAAGAGAAGCCATGTTGGATCAGGCCAGTGGCCCCTCCAGTCCAACACTCTGTGTCACGCAATGGCCAAAAATATCAGGCACCATCAGGAGGTCCACCAGTGGGGCCAGGACTCAGTAGGAGGTCCAGCAGTGGCGGTTCTCAACTCAGTAGCTGATGTTGCTACAAAACCACGGAGCTTCCTCAAAATCCAGAGCATCATCACAGAATGTCAGCGACATGGTGACATCACTTTCAAGTGATGTCATCAGATCAGGGATGCCACACAACAATGTCCCTGCTTGAGTGTAGGGTTTTCTGCACCTGCCAGCTGAGGGTCAATAGAACGTAATAAGAAGACTAGATTTATACCCCGGCTTTCTCTCTGAATCAGAGTCTCAGAGCGGCTTACAATCTCCTTTACCTTCCTCCCCCACAACAGACACCCTGTGAGGTGGGTGGGGCTGAGAGAGTCCTCGCAGCAGCTGCCCTTTCATGGACAACTCCTGCGAGAGCTATGGCTGACCAGAGGCCATTCCAGCAGCTGCAAGTGGAGGAGTGGGGAATCAAACCTGGTTCTCCCAGATAAGGGTCCACGCACTGAACCGCTACACCAAACTGGCTCACTGATTGGAGCCCTGAAGACTGGGGGATCCCCTGGCCACTCCGGGAACCCTCTGAACGGGAGACCACTATGGAAGTCCAGGGGTGCTACGCAGAGGGACACAGTGGAAAACCACCTCTGTTTTTCTCTTCTCTTGAAAACCCTACGGGGTCACCATAAGTCAACTGGTTCCAAGATCTAGTGAAACTGGGCAGTCCCGGGCCATTGCCTTCATCATCCACATGGGTGTGGGGGGCGACGGATTACAATTAACCTCCTAGACAGTGAAAGTACTTGCTAGTTTGTCCAGAGAAAGAGGTAGACTATCTGAGTATTTCAGGACAGGATGATTTACAACTTTTCTGGGTGAGGAAGGGGGGTACCGTCCAAAAGGTTGACTTACCCAGCCATCAAATCCATCCTTTTGCTTCTGCCAAATTATCCAGTGGATAATCATTACTCCTTCCCCTCAATCTCACTTTGCCCCTTCACAACTTTAGTAGGGACCTTCACCTGCTGTTGTTAAAATGTAGATTGAGAGGGGATTCATTGGGACATTAACTCAAGCAATGCTACCTACCTCTCTTCATTAGCAATCCCCGTACTTGAATATAGCTTCAAAGGTTAGCGGTGTTGGTCTACAATAAACTATCTAGATTCAAGTCCAGGGACACTTTAGACACCAACGAGATTATGGGGATATAAATTTTCAAGAGCTGAAGCCTCTTTCGTCAGAACAAGCGGAAGTTCTCTGTTCATCAGATTGCTTGCATGTCTGTCCGTCTTAAATTCACTTTAGAGCCCCTAACAACAATCTATCACCTATCAATAAAGGTGGACGAAAGAACTTTTCATCCCTTTCCCATAAGGACCTCTGGAACATCCCTTTATAGTCATCGAATGGACCGCTGCCTAGATTTAGGGTGTTTCTTCAACAGGTGCAGAACTTAAACTAGCAACGCAGAAGAAGCGGAGGTAGCCCTAGGAAAGCGTATCTACCTTGTGCTGAGGCTACTTTAGTGTGGATTTGGGGCTCAGACTAGGAAGCAAGCAATCCTGAGAAGAAGAAGAAGAAGAAGAAGAAGAAGAAGAAGAAGAAGAAGAAGAAGAAGAAGAAGAAGAAGAAGAAGAAGAAGAAGAAGAAGAAGAAGAAGAAGAGCAGATTTATACACCATCCTTTTATCTGAATCAGAGACTCAGAGTGACTTGCAATCTCCTATATCTTCTCCCCCCACAACAGAAGCCCTGTGAGGTGGGTGGGGCTGGAGAGGGCTCTCACAGCAGCTGCCCTTTCAAGGACAACTCCTGCAAGAGCTATGGCTGACCCAAGGCCATTCCAGCAGCTGCAAGGGGAGGAGTGGGGAATCAAACCCGGTTCTCCCCCCACAACAGACACCCTGTGAGGTGGGTGGGGCTGAGAGGGCTCTCACAAGCAGCTGCCCTTTCAAGGACAACTCCTGCCAGAGCTATGGCTGACCCAAGGCCATTCCAGCAGGTGCAAGTGGAGGAGGGGGGAATCAAACCCTGTTCTCCCAGATAAGAGTCCAGGCACTTAACCACTACACCAAACTGGTTCTACAGTAGATTCTTATTCTGAGCACCACCAATGAAGGTAATGAGAGATTCTTCTACATCAGTAATAATAACAATAGTAACAACCATAATAATAAGAAACATAATAACAACAATAATAATAAGTCCCATAGTCAGTGGAGTGGTGGAAGAGAGCTTTCATGAGAAGAAGTTCTTGAAACCAAGCAAAGCTTCACTTAGAAGGCTGAACATATGAACATATGAAGCTGCCTTCTACTGAATCAGACCCTCCTTGGTCCATCAAAGTCAGTGTTGTCTTCTCAGACTGGCAGCGGCTCTCCAGGGTCTCAAGCGGAGGTTTTTCACACCTATTTGCCTGGACCCTTTTTTGGAGATGCCAGGGATTGAACCTGGGACCTTCTGCTTGCCAAGCAGATGCTCTACCACTGAGCCACTGTCCCTCCCCTGCATCGTATACAGGCTGCATCGTATATAGGAATGTGCAATGTCTACAGTTCCAAGCATGATGATTTTTATTTTATTTTATTTTTTGCAATACGTGCAATTGAATTTTACTGCTGGCTGACTAATAACTGGCGGAGGGACCTCTTCCACAACAGCACTAGCCGTTGACCTGTGGCAGCTGGGTGTTCAATTAAAATTTCAATATCGAGAACAAAGAGGAAATTATAGGAGTCTGATTCATCCAGATGTGGAAATATGCATAGAGGGATGAGTATTTTTAATTGATGTGTTTGAAGTCTGCTCTCAGATATTTCCTTTGTGGTCACCTGCCTCGGAAGCTAGGACTGAGAATCAGGAATCATTTTAAACCAACAAGCTGAATAATAGTCCAGAAATACTTCACTGCTGAAACGGATGTCTCTTGTGCTATTAAATATCAGCTTTCTGTTCAAAGTTTTTCTGGCGAAAAGGTTGTATTTTTTATAAGGGAAAAATATGAAGAAAGGTTAAAACGCTTGGGGGTCTTTAGCTTGGAGAAATGTCGACTGAAGTGTGACATGATAGAGGTTTACAAGATTATGCATGGGATGGAGAAAGTAGAGAAAGAAGTACTTGTCTGCCTTTCTCACAAGAACTCGTGGGCATTCAATGAAATTGCTGAGCATTCGGGTTAGAACAGATAAAAGGAAGTCCTTCTTCACCCAACGGGCGATTAATATGTAGAATTCACTGCCACAGGAGGTGGTGGCGGCTACAAGCATAGCCAGCTTCAAGAGGGAATTGGATAAACATCTGGAGCAGTGGTCCATCACCGGCTATTAGCCACAGTGTATTGTTGGAACTCTCTGTCTGGGGCAGTAATGCTCTGTATTCTTGGTGCTTGGAGGGGTGCTCAGTGGAAGGGCTTCTAGCCCCACTTGTGAACCTCCTGATGACACTTCTTTTTTTCTCTTTTTTTCGGCCACTGTGTGACACAGAGTTGTTGGACTGGATGGGCCATTAGCCTGATCCAACATGGCTTCTCTTATGTTCTTATTGTCAGGCGATGGAGACTCAATGCAGTATTCATTGAAACAATGTATACTTTATTGGAAACGCATAGCTGGATACAAAAGTTGAGACTAATACCTGGGACTGGGTATCTCTTAGTCTTAAGGAATCTACTTCAAAGTAATATCTAAACAAAGCCACTATTCTCAAAACAACAGGGAGTGAAGGTGCAAACTTTCACACGAGAGCTTCCGCTTATCTCTTTGCCTCTGGGAAGATGCTGGTCGACCGCGGTATCTACTAACGGTCGTGTTCCTTTGCTCCTTTTACAACCTAAACAAAGTTAACACTTCAAACGTCCCCCCTTTGATATGCATGCTAGCTACAGTACAGCGAAAGGCTTTGGGGTTAGTATGAAAAGTCCATTTGGTTAGTTTTCTGTAATTTTAACATGATGGAGTTGCAGAGCCTGACACTTATTCCTATCTATCTATCTATCTATCTATCTATCTATCTATCTATCTATCTATCTATCTATCTATCTATCTATCTATCTATCTATCTATCTATCTATCTTCTTCTTCTTCTTCTTCTTCTTCTTCTTCTTCTTCATCATCATCATCATCATATCTCTCTCTCTCTCTCTCTCTCTCTCTCTCTCTCTACCTACCTACCTACTTATGTCATCAGAATACAACCAATCCGATCCCAACATTGCAAGTATTAGGCTGTGACAATCATGGGTGTTGGCAATATCTATGACCCCACCCCCATGAGCCAAAAAATGACAGATGTACCCTAAATTTATTTTCTGCAGGCAAAAGAACAGTTCTGCTGGTAGAAGACAATTATCAATGGTTGTCCTTCCCACTGGGGGCTCTTAGCAGACCACAGTAGAGGGAAGAGTAAAAGGACAGGTCCTCTTGTGGATCAAAAACTGGCTGAGTAATAGGAAGCAGAGAGTGAGTATAAATGGGCAGTCTTCGCAATGGAGGACGGTAAGCAGTGGGGTGCCGCAGGGCTCGGTACTGGGTCCCATGCTCTTTAACTTGTTCATAAATGATTTAGAGTTGGGAGTGAGCAGTGAAGTGGCCAAGTTTGCGGATGACACTAAATTGTTCAGGGTGGTGAGAACCAGAGAGGATTGTGAGGAACTCCAAAGGGATCTGTTGAGGCTGGGTGAGTGGGCGTCAACGTGGCTGATGCGGTTCAATGTGGCCAAGTGCAAAGTAATGCACATTGGGGCCAAGAATCCCAGCTACAAATACAAGTTGATGGGGTGTGAACTGGCAGAGACTGACCAAGAGAGAGATCTTGGGGTCATGGTAGATAATTCACTGAAAATGTCAAGACAGTGTGCGTTTGCAATAAAAAAGGCCAACGCCATGCTGGGAATTATTAGGAAGGGAATTGAAAACAAATCAGCCAGTATCATAATGCCCCTGTATAAATCGATGGTGCGGTCTCATTTGGAGTACTGTGTGCAGTTCTGGTCGCCGCACCTCAAAAAGGATATTATAGCATTGGAGAAAGTCCAGAGAAGGGCAACTAGAATGATTAAAGGGCTGGAGCACTTTCCCTATGAAGAAAGGTTGAAACGCTTGGGACTCTATAGCTTGGAGAAACGTCGACTGCGGGGTGACATGATAGAGGTTTACAAGATAATGCATGGGATGGAGAAAGTAGGGAAAGAAGTACTTTTCTCCCTTTCTCACAATACAAGAACTCGTGGGCATTCGATGAAATTGCTGAGCAGACAGGTTAAAATGGATAAAAGGAAGTACTTCTTCACCCAAAGGGTGATTAACATGTGGAATTCACTGCCACAGGAGGTGGTGGCGGCCACAAGTATAGCCACCTTCAAGAAGGGTTTAGATAAAAATATGGAGCACAGGTCCATCAGTGGCTATTAGCCACAGTGTATGTGTGTATATAAAATTTTTTGCCACTGTGTGACACAGAGTGTTGGACTTGATGGGCCTTTGGCCTGATCCAACATGGCTTCTCTTATGTTCTTAAGAGGAGTTCCATTCTGAAATAGGCTTGTCATACCCTCTCCTGCCCCCAGCTCCCATTTCCTACTGCCACTTCAAGCAGCGATGGAAGAAAAAACCCAGGAGTGTCCTCCGCAAGGCTCTACTTTTACCATAGAGCCTCCAGTGACTCCTAGAGTTATCCTGTGTGACTTCCGGTGTCAGACGACGGAGGTTCAAAGTAAACGGACTTCCATTTGTTACAATGTTAAGACGTTTATTTGATATCTCAAGGTTCTGGACAAAGGAGCATTGGAACTGATGCCAGTTGGCGGGAAGAGCAATGCTTTAAACAGTATACATCAAAGGATTTCTAAACAATTCTACATTCTCACACTCCTAGGATACATGTAACACCTTCTCTTCTCCTTATCTCTTGTGGTTCCCTTTCTCACGGAAGAGCCCGGCTGGCTCTCCTTGAGGCACCTCCCTCTGTCAGCAAGCACTCAAGCGAGAAGCCTTTCCTCACAATGGGTTTTTATTTAATTTACAGTTCTTATATTTTGTTTCATTCTTCTGCGTGCCTTTCAGGGGACATGGTAGTAACCTGATGCTACTAGTGGTAATGACAGCATTTCTGGCATGACTGAGATCTGACAACATCACATACGGAGCGATGTTGTGGCATTCATCTAAAATTCTATGAGCTCTAATTAACACATGGGGTGATTAGCACATGGAATTCACTGCCACGGGAGGTGGGGGCGGCTACACGCACAGACAGCTTCATGAAGGGATTGGATAAGCATATGGAGCAGAGGTCCATCAGTAGCTATTAGCCACAGCTTATCATTGGAACTCTCTGTCTGCGGCAGTGATGCTCTGTGTTCTTAGTGCTTCGGGGGGCAACAGTGGTAGGGCTTCTAGTGTCCTGGCCCCTCTGATGGACCTCCTGATGGCACTTGGTTTTTTTGGCCACTGTATGACATAGAGTGTTGGGCTGGATGAGCCATTGGCCTGATCCAACATGGCTTCTCTTATGTTCTATGTTAAGAGTGTCACCTATACATAATAATGCCACTTCTGGGTCATGCCAGAAGTGATGTCACTTCCTCAAACTGGTAACCCTGGAGGAAGAAGAAGAAGAATGCCGTAGATTTATACCCTGCTCTTCTCTCTGAATCAGTCTCAGAGCAGCTTACAATCTCCTTTAACTTCTCCCCCCACAACAAACAACCTGTGAGGTAGGTTGGGCTGAGAGAGTTTTCCCAGAAACTGCCATTTCAAGGGCAACCTCTGCCAGAGCTATGGCTGACCCAAGGCCATTCCAGCAGCTGTAACTGGAGAAGTGGGGAATCAAACCCGATTCTCCCAGATAAAAGTCCTCACACTTAATGACTACACCAAACTGACTCTCAAGAACCCTTGGGGAAGGGGGGAAGGGTTGTATGTGTGTCACAACATTATTTTCCACAAACCACTGGAAGTGATGCTACAGCAACCCATGATGCTCTGTGATTTCCCCCAAATCTCTATGCTACAAGCCTAGAGCATTGCAGGGTAGATATGATGTCATGTCTGGGCTTTTGGTGGAAGAGACAGTGCAACCCCCAACACTGTCCCTTCCATTAGTAGTGATCAGACAGACATAACCTTTATTGGCAGAACAGAAGAGAAAAACAAGGTCCAAAGGAATTTCAAAATGGGACATACAAACCGCAGTAATTTGCAAGCCCAAGCAGCATGGGAATACAAGGTTACATGCAAAACTTAGCTAAGAAAAGTGGGGCAAGGTATTTCCCTACCTGACTCCATTTTTAATTTCTTTCTCATTCACTGCTAGAGCCAGAAATTCTGCAACCTGCTCAGTAATTGAGGGACATTTGTCAGCCAACGAAAACTCTATCCTTTTGCTTGTCACCAAGTTGGGGGTAAAGAGGAGAGGTTTGATCAGGTGCCGTCGGTGTTGGGAAAGTAACGGGCAGTCTAGTAGAATGTGCTGTATAGAGTCAGGTTCTCTACCACATCTGCGCTGTCTCTGTTCATAAGGAATACTCTTATATCTACCAGAGACCGCGGACGATGGAAATACGTTGAGTCTGGCCAACATAAAAGTTTGGTGCTGATGTGGGCTTATTAGATTTGAGAAGTACTGAGCCGTGCAAATTCGGGAAGGGGGAAGGTCCAAGAAGCGGGGTGAGCATGTACCCTTCGCTTCAGCAATTGTTCACTGGGAGTCAATATCCAGCATGCTCCTTCGGATCAAGTGAAATAGGTCAGTTTCACTGCCATTCGTCATTGAATCTAGATCGATACCACTTGATTTAATTTTCCCGAGTACTGAACAGAACCATTTAGGGGTAAAAGGGGCTGCAAGTAAAAGAGAAATCAGACTGTTGGGTAAAGGGTGGACCATTAGTGGTGGCGTTTTGGAGTGGCATAGAGGCACCAGAGAATGAGGCAAGGGCAAGTGCCAGCCAGGGCCTAGATGTGTGCATTTGAACATGTCAGATTAATCCAGCTGTGGGGGGTTGGATGGTGGCTCAGTGGTAGAGCATCTGCTTGGAAAGCAGAAGGTCCCAGGTTCAATCCCCGGCATCTCCAGAAAAGGGTCCAGGCAAATAGGTGTGAAAAATCTCAGCTTGAGACCCTGGAGAGCTGCTGCCATTCTGTGTAGACAATACTGACTTTGATGGACCGAGGGTTTGATTCAGTAGAAGGCAGCTTCAGATGTTCATATATCTTCATATGGGTGCCTGTGCCGGCCCAAACTGGCCATCTGAATTGAGCCTAAGTCATCAGCGCTATGAGGTGAAACAAGATATTTTGATGACCATGAGCATCTAAACACATGAAAGCACTAAAAACCCGTTATAGAGAGCCAGTTCGGTGTAGTGGTTAAGTGCGTGGACTCTTATCTGGGAGAACCGGGTTTGATTCCCCACTCCACTTGCACCTGCT
The DNA here is from genome assembly GCF_032191835.1 of Heteronotia binoei. Taxonomy (NCBI): domain Eukaryota; kingdom Metazoa; phylum Chordata; class Lepidosauria; order Squamata; family Gekkonidae; genus Heteronotia; species Heteronotia binoei. The sequence continues at coordinate 176,759,862 of NC_083226.1, forward strand.
GGAATGGCCTTGGTCAGCCACAGCTCTGGCAGAGGTTGTCCTTGAAAGGGCAGCTTCTAGGAGAGCTCTCTCAGCCTCACCCACCTCACAGGGTGTCTGTTGTGGGGGGAGAAGATATAGGAGATTGTAAGCCGCTCTTACAATCAGTAGTAAGGTATGTAGTAAGCAGTAGTAATGTATGGCTGTGAAAGCTGGACCACAAGGAAGACCAAGCGCAGAAGAATAGATGCTTTTGAGATGTGGTGCTGGAGAAGAATCTTGAGAGTCCCTTGGACTGCAAGATCAAATCAGTCCATCCTAAGTGAAATCAACCCTGACTGTTCCCTGGAAGGTCAGATGCTGAAGTTGAAGCTCAAATACTTTGGCCACCAAATTAGGAAGGAGAAGATCCTGATGATGGGAAAGCAGAAGGCAAAAGAAGAAGGGGACAGCAAAAGAAGAGATGGCTGGACAGCGTTACCGATATAATTAACACAAATTTGAGCTGACTTCGAAGGATGGTGGAAGACAGGAGGGCCTGGCGTGACTTTGTCCATGGGGTCGCAAAGAGTCGGACTCGACTGTGCAGCTGACCAACAACAAAGCTGCTCTGAGTCTCTAAAAAGGAAGAAAGGTGGGATATAAATCTGGAGTCTTCTTCTTATGAATATCATGGAAGATAATAACCCAAGTGAAGGAAGGTGTTTGTTTGTTTGTTTTTGGAAGGAGGGGAGCCGAATACAAAACCGAATACATGAACACAGGTTTCACTCAGTCTCCGCATTAACAGAAAGGCTGTTACATCTGTCATGAGGATCAATCTCGGCTTATGTTTTTTTTTTTCCTTCTTCTTCTTCTTCTTTTTTAAGTACAAAGAAGTTTGTCAGATCGTTACGAGCAGCTAATAAATCTGAGAGAATCGTGATCTGCTGGCGAGCCGATAAGGCCTAATTTGTCAGATAAATGGTTTGTTGTGAAGTATTAATTCCCTGCTGCTCACTTTGTGAGGGCTGAGCTTCTGCCCAAGGAGATTCTGATGTACTCCAGGTAGCCATTCAGCAACCTCGACTGCCAACAATTTGGGCTCCGGCTGCGTAATCAGCGGTTAAAATGTTGTAATGCATGATATGATGTGTCAGGAGGGGGCAACCATGGGATTCGCTCTCCTGGTCAGTTTCCGCTAATGGAAGCGGGGAAATGAGACGTCCGCCAATTCTCCTTTCTGCTGCAGACACAAGAAGTGCGGACACATGGAAACTGCCTTTTACTGAATCGTATCTGTGGCTCCTCCAAGGCAGTATGGTCTACTCAGACTGGCAGCGGCTCTCCAACTTATGAGAGCCAGATTGGGAGAACCGGGTTTGATTCCCCAGGCCTCCACTTGCAACTGCTGGAATGGCCTTGGGTCAGCCAGAGCTCTGGCAGAGGTTGTCCTTGAAAGGGCAGCTGCTGTGAGAGTCCTCTCAGCCCCAACCACCTCACAGGGTGTCTTTTGTGGGGGAGGAAGGGAAAGGAGATGGTGAGCCGCTCTGAGACTCTTCGGAGTGGCAGGCGGGATATAAATCCAATATCTTCATCTACCTCACAGGGTGTCTGTTGTGGGGGAGGAAGGGAAAGGAGATTGTGAGCCGCTCTGAGACTCTTCGGAGTGGAGGGCGGGATATAAATCCGATATCATCGTCGTCGTCATTGTCATCATCATCATCATCATCATCATCATCATCATCTACATCATTTCTTTCTTTCTTTCTTTCTTTCTTTCTTTCTTTCTTTCTTTCTTTCTTTCTTTCTTTCTTTCTTTCTTTCTTTCTTTCTTTCTTTCTTTCTTTCTTTCTTTCTTTCTTTCTTTCTTTCTTCCTTCTCTTCCTTCCTTCCTTCCTTCCTTCCCCTTCCTTCTTTCTTTCTTTCTTTCTTTCTTTCTTTCTTTCTTTTTTTCTTTCTTTCTTCCTTCCTTCCTTCCTTCCTTCCTTCCTTCCTTCCTTCCTTCCTTCCTTCCTTCCTTCTTCCTTTCTTTCTTTCTTTCTTTCTTTCTTTCTTTCTTCTTTCTTTCTTTCTTTCTTTCTTTCTTTCTTTCTTTCTTTCTTTCTTTCTTTCTTTCTCTTAAATTCCTATCCTGCCCTCTCCACAAGCAGACTCAGGGTGGCGAACAGTCAGTTCAGACGTTTACCACTTTCAGTTTAAAAAAACAATAAAATACAATTGCAATTAAAACATTCTAAAAAGATTCTTCTCCTCCTCCTTTTCCTCCTCCATTTCTCAGCAAAGTCCAGCCTTTTTAATTCTGTAAAAAAAAATAACATAAAAAGTGGATTGTGTCAGTTTGTTGTAGAACCAGACTGGTGTAGTGGTTAAGTGCACGGACTCTAATCTGGGAGAACCAGATTTGATTCCCCACTCCTCCGCATGTTCTGGGGGTCAGTCTCTCTCAAGAGCAGGTATCTCAGAGCTTTCTCAGCCCCACCTACCTCACAGGCAGCATTCCCTCTAAGCTGAGTTAGCATGAGCTAGCTCCCAGCTCCCTGTGAGGAGGCCAGTCTAGGGACTTATTACCAGGGCACTTTAATATCAAGGGGGAGGCAAGCTCTTCTGCCATCCCTCCCAAGTTGCTGCTACCAGACTGGTATTTTTTTTACAGGGCCCAGTCCACCCTGGTTCCCCTGAGGGATCAACAATATCCAGCTAACCAAAGGGATGCTTCTGGCATTCACACCTTCTGAGTAGGGCCGAAAGGCACTGGTCCCCTTGCAAGTCATTGACACCAAACAAAAGGTTAAGCAAAATTTTATTCCAACAGTACAGGTATTTTCCCAACACCATGTAACAAAATATCAAAAAGCTTTAAGCTGCCTTGTTACCTTGTTACCTTAGGCCAATAAGGAGAGGGTCGGTGGCACAGTGGTAGAACATCTGCTTGGTAAGCAGATGTCCCCAGGTTCCATCCCCGGCATCTCCAACTAAAAAGGGTCCAGGCAAATAGGAGTGAAAAACCTCAGCTTGAGACCCTGGAGAGCCACTGCCAGTCTGAGAAGACAATACTGACTTTGATGGACCAAGGGTTTGATTCAGTAGAAGACAGCTTCATATGTACGTATGTCTAAGGGCAGGGAAGGTGGCTCAGTGGTAGAGCATCTGCTTGGTAAGCAGAAGGTCCCAGGTTCAATCCCCGGCATCTCCAACTAAAAAGGATCCAGGCAAATAGGCATGAAAAACCTCAGCTTGAGACCCTGGAGAGCTGCTGCCATTCATTGTAGACAATACTGACTTTGATGGACCCAGGGTCTGATACAGTAGAAGGCAGCTTCATATGTTCATATATGTTCATATAATTTGGGAAGGGACAGTGGCTCAGTGGTAGAGCATCTGCTTGGTAAGCAGAAGGTCCCAGGTTCAATCCCTGGCATCTCCAACTAAAAAGGATCCAGGCAAATAGGCATGAAAAACCTCAGCTTGAGACCCTGGAGAGCTGCTGCCCGTCTGAGTAGACAAGACTGACTGGAAGGAAACTGGAAGAAAAACTTTCTCCAGTAGAACACGGCACTCGAGCCCGAAAGATTCTACAAACCCTAAAGACTGACTTTGATGGACCGAGGGTCTGATTCAGTATAAGGCAGCTTCATATGTTAATATGTAATTGTAGAGAGCTAAAAAGGTTCAGAGTTCCACAGGAACTCCCTTCTGGGGTGGTCCAGCCAAATCCACCAGGGTTCCCAAGAATACTCTTACTGACCCTCAGGTCACCCCAGCTCCTTGCCTCAGCAAGCAGCCAGAAGACTCAAACTAGGACGTAAATTCTCCTCTTTTACTAGCCCACCAGCCTCTAATTGGCAACCAAGGTCTGATACCTTGCAGCTAGTGGTTCCACCCTGGGGCTTACAACAGAAGGTGTGAAATCCTCTAGAACTTAGGTCAACTTAAAACTTAACCCTGGCACTACACGGGGACCGATTTCACACTCACCTTATGCCGCCCTAACTTCTCAGCGCGGCTTCCTTCCGATTTCCCACTATCTGCCCCGGGCCTGTAGCAAGGATCGGCGTTTTTGCGCAGCGAACGGAAAACGCTAAAAACCAGTTTGCTGTGCGGAAATGCCGATCCTTGCTGCAGCCCCAAGGCAGATAGTGGGAAATTGGGAGGAAGCTGTGCTGAGACGACAAACGTGAGAGCAGTGTAAGGTGAGTGCAAAATCAGTCAGGGTGTCTGTTGTGGGGAGAAGAAGAAGAATATATTGGATTTATATCCCACCCTCCACTCCGAATCTCAGAGTCTCAGAGCGGCTCACAATCTCCTTTATCTTCCTCCCCCACAACAGACACCCTGTGAGGTAGGTGGGGCTGAGAGGGCTCCCACAGCAGCCGCCCTTTCAAGGACAACTCTTGCAAGAGCTACCGTCGACCCAAGGCCATTCCAGCAGCTGCAAGTGGAGGAGTGGGAAATAAAACCCGGTTCTCCCAGATAAGAGTTTGCACACTTAACCACTACTCCAAACTGGCTCTCCTGGAGGAGAAGGGAAAGGAGATTGTAAACTGCTCTGAGACTCTAAGGGCGTTTTCGCACTGACTTTAATCGGCAGCGACGTCGCTCTTCACCGTGCAGGATCTGCGCGGATTTCGCACCAATTGCCGCGGAGCACCCGGAAGAGCCGCAAAGTCCCACGGCTTTTGCAGCGCAAATGGAAACCGCCAAAACCCAGTTTCTATTTGCGCCGCAAAAGCCGCGGGACTTTGCAGCTCTTCCAGGTGCTCCGTGGCAATTGGTGCGAAATCCGCGCAGATCCTGCGCAGTGAAGAGGGGCGTCGCTGCCGATTAAGGTCAGTGCGAAAATGCCCTAAGTGAAGGGTGGGGTATAAATCCAATTTCTTCCTCCTCTTCTGTTCATTTTTCCATAGCCAACTATGATCTATGCAAAAATGAAGTGTTTTGTATTTGATTTCGGCTCTGACGCCTCGTACAAAGTTCATGTTTCAATTTGACAGTTCCTGCCGTATGCATATTTCTGTGATGACAACTTCAAGATGTGAGCACATGTATATATGCGTAGCGATTGCTGCTACGCCATTGTAGATTGTTTTAAAGCCATGTTCGTAATTATTAATGGCAATATCTTTAAAAAAGACACTGAAAAGCAAAGATCCACTGTGCTGTTCTCTCTGTAGATCATCCAAATGTATTTTTATGCTTGCAATCTATATTATTAAAAACTATATCAATCTGTCACCAAACTTTAAGTCTCTTTTGTCGGACATCGATCAACGTATCCAATTCTTCCCAAAGCGTTTTTGTGCTTATAGCAGTGTCTGGTAACAAAGTGTTGGAACGCATGTAATATGGAAGAGATTTAATAGCTATCTATTCACCATGACAATATCAGTGGAATCATTCATCGCAGATATCAGACAGTTAAATACAGTAATCGGCACTTTCCAGAGGGATTCAATAACTAAAAGAAAAGGCAAGATCAGTCATGAACAAAGTAAGAGCTTTTTTTCCTTTGTTTCCTTGCCAAAAAATATGGGTTTTTTTAAAATTAAAAAAGGAGATCCAATTTATTAAGCAGTCGAAGGATAAATGTACATCTTTCTTTTCTGCTAGCAATGCAGTTTGCAATAGGATTATATACAGCTGGTTGCTTTGCTATCATGCGCTTTTGTTACAAATTAAAAATAACTCTTTTTTTAGAAAAAAAAAATGATGATGGTGGTGATTAAACAGCAGCCTTGATTACCAGTAGCTTTTCAAAAATGACATTCTGTAAGATACTTTCTGTTTGTTTGTTTGTTTTATGACATCTGCCCAATTAAAAAAGAACGTTTATATCAGATGGCAGGGCAAACACCCTGGGAAAATAAATCTGAATCCCATGTTGAAGGAGTCTTCACAAACCCCCTTTCATTAAAACAAGCCACATTATTAAAAACAAAATCAAAGCTAAAATATACATTAAAAAGGTAAAGGTAGTCAGTCCCCTGTGCAAGCACCAGTCGTTTCCGACTCTGGGGTGATAAGAACATAAGAGAGGCCATGTTGGATCAGGTCAGTGGCCCATCCAGTCCAAAACTCTGTGTCACATAAGAACATAAGAGAAGCCATGTTGGATCAGGCCAGTGGCCCCTCCAGTCCAACACTCTGTGTCACATAAGAACATAAGAGAAGCCATGTTGGATCAGGTCAGTGGCCCATCCAGTCCAACACTCTGTGTCACATAAGAACAGAAGAGAAGCCCTGTTGGATCAGGCCAATGGCCCATCCAGTCCAACACTCTGTGTCTCACAGTGGCCAATATATGTGTGTGTATAGACACACACACACACAAATACACACACACACACACACATACACACACTGTGGCTAATAGCCACTGATGGACCTCTGCTCCATATTTTTATCCAATCCCCTCTTAAAGCTGGCTATGCTTGTAGCCGCCGCCACCTCCTGTGGCAGTGAATTCCACATGTTAATCACCCTTTGGGTGAAGAAGTACTTCCTTTTATCTGTTTTAACCTGTCTGCTCAGCAATTTAATTGAATCCCCACGAGTTCTTGTATTGTGAGAAAGGGAGAAAGGGACTTCTTTTTCTACTTTCTCCATCCCATGCATAATCTTGTAAACCTCTATCATGTCACCCCGCAGTCGATGTTCCTCCAAGCTAAAGAGCCCCAAGCGTTTCAACCTTTCTTCATAGGGAAAGTGTTCCAAACCTTTAATTGTTCTAGTTGCCCTTTTCTGTACTTTTTCCAATGCTATAATATCCTTTTTGAGGTGCAGTGACCAGAATTGTACACAGTATTCCAAATGAGACCACACCATCAATTTATACAGGGGCATTATGATACTGGCTGATTTGTTTTCAATTCCCAGCATGGCGTTGGCCTTTTTTATTGCAATTGCACACTGTCTTGACATTTTCAGTGAGTTATCTACCATGACTCCAAGATCTCTCTCTTGGTCAGTCTCTGCCAGTTCACAACCCATCAACTTATATTTGTAGCTGGGATTCTTGGCCCCAAAGTGCATTACTTTGCACTTGGCCATATTGAACCTCATCTGTCACATTGACGCCCACTCACCCAGCCTCAACAGATCCCTTTGGAGTGCCTCACAATCCTCTCTGGTTCTCACCACCCTGAACAATTTAGTGTCATCTCCAAACTTGGCCACTTCGCTGCTTACTCCCAACTCCAGATCACAGCAGACTTTTTACGGGGTGGTTTGCCATTGCCTTTCCCAGTCATCTATACTTTCTCCTCAGCAAGCTGGGTACTCATTTGACTGACCTCGGAAGGAGGGAAGGCTGAGTCAACCTTGAGCCGGCTACCTGAAACCAGCTTCCGCCGGGATCGAACTCAGTTCGTGAGCAGAGAGCTTGGACTGCAGTACTGCAGCTTTACCACTTTGTGCCATGGAGCTCTTCCAAATATATACATACTAAATATACATACTAAAACATAAAAAACAACAGTGACAGCATAGTGGAGGAAAGACCAAAAAAATCAGACCAAACCCACTCACAGAAGCCTACAAACATTTTAATAAGTAATCATACATTTCTCAGTCTTGCTAACTGGTGGTTTCTGAGGTTCCCCAGGCCTCAGGGTTTGACTCTTTTATGGTCAAGCAGGAATTGTGTTCCGTTCATTGCTGTTTGTTTCTCTGTTGTTGGATGTATCTTTTAAATGGCCTTCATTGGACAGAGTGCCCCTCCTGGCTTTGTGCATCTCCACTTTCAGCGGCATCTATTCAAGAAGAGATTTTGGGAAGTGATTGCTGGATCAGATGGGTTCACAGGCAGTCATGGATAGCTCACGTAGGCACTTAAGTAGTAAGTCTCAGCTCCAGATTTCAAACGGATCCTCCCCTTTTGAAAGATATCAGCCATTTAAAATTTGAGATAGCAACAGCGGGAGGTGGGCCATGTTGTGGAGGAGCTGGCAATGGAATTGTGCAAATATTTAAAAGCAATGCAATTGTGCAGATACTACGATACATCTGAGTTCAGTTTCTACACAGCAAATTCTCTGTTGCTGGCTGGCAAACAGAACCAGCAGACGACTGAGCAAAAATAATTGCCCGTACCCTCGGCCTTTCGCATGCAGCTGGAACGGGGTGGTACAATGAACTGTATTATTCCCAGAAAGCACCAAACTATCACAACAGTGAGTGAACTCACAGCAGAAATGACCTTCTGATTTGTAAGCGCTCTTCTTTGAAGGTAGGGTTTTTTTTATTTCATTGGGCCAGTTATCAACCATCACCAGTGGTCTGACCTAGCCTCAGATCGCAAAGCATGGAGGCACACCATCCACCAGGCTGTCTCTTCCTTTGAGAACGCACGCATAGCTGGTCTTGAGGACAAAAGGAGATTGAGGAAGAATCGCACTGCTACAGCACCAACCCCCAATCAGACTTTTCCCTGCAGCCACTGTGGCCGGACCTGCCTGTCCCGCATTGGTCTTGTCAGCCACCAGCGAGCCTGCAGCAGACGTGGACTACTGCACCCTTCTTAAATCTTCGTTCGCCAAGTCAAGCCGAGAGAGAGAGAGAGCCAGTTATGGCGACCCGTCCTTACAGAACGATCCCTGCATTTTGCTCTGTCCCTTGATGTCCTTGCGTTTAGGATTCAAGTGACTCCCCCTTGTCCCTGCGAGAGTGTAGGTGCTTTTTGCGAAACTAACAAAAGGGCGGCCAAACTCTTCGGGACGTTCCCCGTTTTCTTTCTCTATATGTGTGATTGTATGACTGGCAGCTCTCAAGCCGGAAAGCCTCTCCTGAGCCACTCAGCTCGCGTCTATTTTCAGCTCTAGTCATTGTTTGTCTGGAAAGAAAACAGACTACTTGTTGTTCTGCAAGTGGCATTCACGTCCATTACATTCTTGGCCAGTTTTAAAGCTAATAATAGCGTGTTGTGTGTGTGAGGGTAAAGTCCTGTTGAGTTGCAGCAGGAACTCCTTTGCATATTATTTCTTCATTTATTTAGAATCATAGATTTATCGAGTTGGAAGGGACCTCTGAGGTCATCTAGTCCAACCCCCTGCAGAAAACTCACAAATACCTCCCCCTCAATTCACAGGATCTTCATTGGTGTCTGATGGCTATCCAGCTTCTGTTTAAAAACCTCCAAGGAAGAAGAAGAAGAAGAAGAAGAAGAAGAGGAAGAAGAAGATATTGGATTTATATCCCGCCCTCCACTCCAAAGAGTCTCAGAGTGGCTCACAATCTCCTTTCCCTTCCTCCCCCACAACAGACACCCTGTGAGGTAGATGAAGATATTGGATTTATATCCCGCCCTCCACTCCGAAGAGTCTCAGAGCGGCTCACAATCTCCTTTCCCTTCCTCCCCCACAACAGACACCCTGTGAGGTAGATGAAGATATTGGATTTATATCCCTCCCTCCACTCTGAAGAGTCTCAGAGCGGCTCACAATCTCCTTTCCCTTCCTCCCCCACAACAGACACCCTGTGAGGTAGATGAAGATATTGGATTTATATCCTGCCCTCCACTCCGAAGAGTCTCAGAGCGGCTCACAATCTCCTTTCCCTTCCTCCCCCACAACAGACACCCTGTGAGGTAGATGAAGATATTGGATTTATATCCCGCCCTCCACTCCAAAGAGTCTCAGAGTGGCTCACAATCTCCTTTCCCTTCCTCCCCCACAACAGACACCCTGTGAGGTAGATGAAGATATTGGATTTATATCCTGCCCTCCACTCCGAAGAGTCTCAGAGCGGCTCACAATCTCCTTTCCCTTCCTCCCCCACAACAGACACCCTGTGAGGTGGGTGGGGCTGGAGAGGGCTCTCACAGCAGCTGCCCTTTCAAGGACAACCTCTGCCAGAGCTCTGGCTGACCCAAGGCCATTCCAGCAGGTGCAAGTGGAGGAGTGGGGAATCAAACCCGGTTCTCCCAGATAAGAGTCCACACACTTAACCACTACACCAAAAAGGCGAGCCCACCACCTCCTGAGGGAGCCTGTTCCGCTGAGGAACCATTCTAACGGTCAGGAAGTTCTTCCTAATCTTGAGCTGGGAACTCTTTTGATTTAATTTCGACCCATTGGTTTTGGAGCCACAAAAAACAATTCCACACCGTCCTCTAGATGACAGCCCTTCAAGCACTTGAAGATGGTGACCGTATCACCTCTCAGCTGTTTCCTCTCCAGGCTAAACATGCCCAGCTCCTTCAACCTTTCTTCATAGGACTTGGTCTCCAGACCCCTCACCATCTTCATCGCCTTCCTCGGGACCCGTTCCAGCAAAAGTCAAAATTTACTTTTTCAGATAATTTAATTTCATTTTTAGATTTATACCCTGCCCTATCCCACAAGTGGACAGCCTTCTAAAGGTATGTTAAGAAGGATGTTTTGTTAAAGAACCCCGTGGAGCAGAGTGGTAAAGCTGCAGTGCTGCAGTTCGAACTCTCTGATCACAACCTAAGTTTGATCCCGGCGGAAGCTGGGTTTTAGTAGCTGGCTCAAGGTTGACTCAGCCTTCCATCCTTCTAAGGTCAGTCCAATGAGTACCCAGCTTGCTGGGGGGAAAGTGTAGATGACTGGGGAAGGCAACAGCAAACCATCCAGTAAAAGTCTGTCAAGAAAACGTCTTGATGTGACATCACCCCATGGGTCGATAATGAGCTGGTGCTTGCACAGGGGACCGCCTTTACCTTTGAACCCCATGGTGCAGCGTGGTAAGCTGCAGTGCTGCAGTCCAAGCTCTCTGCTCATGACCTGAGTTTGATCCCGGGGGAAGCTGGGTTCAAGTAGCCAGCTCAAGATTGACTCAGCCTTCCATCCTTCTGAGGTCGGTCAAATGAGTCCCCAGCTTGCTGGGGGGAAAGCGTAGATGACTGGAGAAAGCAATAGCAAACCACCCCATAAAAAGTCTGCTGTGAAAACATCGTGATGCGACGTCACCCCAGAGTCAGAAACGACTGGTATTTGCGCAGGGGACTACCTTGACCTTTTTATGGCCCCTTTCAACTTGGTGATTCTAGATGACTGAGAAGGCCTCTTCCGGCTTTACGATTCCATCAATTGCACAGTCCCTTTCCAAGACTGAGTACGGAATCTGAACCCAGATCCTCAAAGGCCCACAGCGTTGCAACACGGCACCGGGGCAGGCTCTCTCTCCGTTTCTCCTTAATACAAAATTACATCGCTAAGTGTCGGAATTGGGTTACTTGCGACATAGCCTTCAGCGGGCCGCTTCTTTGCCAAAAAGGAAAATGTTTCAAACATGACTAGAGACCTGGAGACTGCGGAAAATAATTGCAAGAAAAATCAGAGCGTGTTTGTCGTCATTTCCAAAGAGGATAACAGAGCTGCAGGAGCGGAGAAATCTACATTAGAAGACCAGCTGTGCATTAGGTGTAGAATACAATGGAGAATGACATAAATTACCATAGCAGGCAAATGGACATTTACAAATCCACCCGGGAGGGGAACAAGCTGCCATTGGAAGACTTGGGACTGGAAGCTCGGTTGGCCGTGCCTCAATGTTTACAGATGATTTTGCACAAAAGAAAATGGGATATTTCCAATCTTCATGGAACAAAACAAACAACCTTTGCTCGCCCCTCTAGTTCCCCAGTGTTTCTTTTTACTCTGTTTGGAAATATATTGGCACAAGCTAGTTCACGGGCAACCAAATGATAGAGGATTAGGGCTTCCAGGTCCCCTCCGGTCTCTGGCAGGTGATTAGGAGTATAAGGTCATCAGATCCAGTCTGATGCTCTAACCACTACACCATACTATTTGTGTATAAAGTACTGTCATAGAATCATAGAGTTCAAAGGGACCTCCAGGGTCATCTAGTCCAGCTCTCTGCTCAGTGCTGGAAATTCTTTAGTACCTCCCCCCCATACCCACACACAGTGCCCCCTGCTCCAAGTCTAGAAGATGCCAAAGAAGAAGAAGAAGACGAATTGCTGCCTGACCTCAAAGTGGCAAACAGCATTTCCGTGGGTGCATAAGAAGGGAACATAAGAACTAAACATTGATGCAACCCTTCCTGCCCTCCTTCACATCGAATCATAGAGTTGGAAGGGACCTCTAGGGTCATCTAGTCCAACCCCCTGCACAACGCAGGAAACTCACAAACACTTCCCCCTAAATTCACAGGATCTTCATTGCTGTCAGATGGCCATCTAGCCTCTATTTAAAAACCTCCAAGGAAGGAGAGCCCACCACCTCCCGAGAGGAGAGATGATCTCCCTAAGTTCACAGAATCTGCATTGCTGTCAGATGGCCATTTAGCCTTTGTTTAAAAACCTCCAAGGAAGGAGAGTCCATCACTTCCGGGGAAAGCCTGTTACACCTAGGAACCTCTCTAACAGACAGAAAGTTCTTCCTAATGTTGAGCCAGAAACTCTTTTGATCTAATTTCAACCAGCTTATCTATATCCTTCTATATCCGGTACCAGTCGCGACCCTGCAAATGGAATTGCTGCCTTGGAGTATTGGCTACATCAGGGGGGTGTGGCCTAATATGGAAAGGAGTTCCTGCTACAAAAAAAAGCCCTGGACTATCCAACGGCAACTTCTAAAGGTGCACACATTCAGAGTTTGAAAAAGCCCTCCCAATTCATCTCCTATTTTGCTCGAGGGGAAATTTTGTATCATCACTGAAAAATTATTTTAAGAGCTGAATTCCATCAATTTGTCACATGTTCTGTGAACACCTTTGTACTTTTAAGTAGATTGTCTTAAACCTAAATTTCAGCAGCTCTGTGAAGAGCGATACATTTTCCTTTATTTAATGTATGGTGTATGTGTTTTTTTTTTTGCTGTAGCGATTATATCTGATGAAGTGGGCTATAGACCATGAAAGGTTACATTTCAGGAAAGCTTTTGGTCTTTAAGGTTCTATGAGGTTTATTTCTTAAACTGTTGCAGAAGTGAGTGGGGGAGCTTCACTATCTTTGTACTGTTTAACTTTATGTTCTCTTGTGATGGTTCTGTCATTAACTAAGTCACTACAACTGTTATTGGGGGGGGGCGGCGGGGTGGGCTCCCTCTGGGTATCCTACCCCCCCCAGGGAAAGTGTATGCGCAATACATAGCCTCTCCTTTCCGGTGTAGTGAACGCCGCGTGGTCACTGTCTGGCTATGCCTGGCACATGGTCACTGCAATGGCCTCTCCTGCATTACTGCATCCGTAGCAACACCTTCTCGCTGGTCCCCCCCGTTTTTCACAGAGTTTGCTACGTCATGGTGCGACCGAATTGTCCGGCGGTATAACCGGATGGGCAGGCTGGGCCCACCAACCTCGCCAGCCTAAGAGAAGGAAAACTCTAACATCAAACCCGGGCAGATAGAGCTCGTTAATGTAACACCTACCACCTGGAGGACTCGCTGCCGGCGTCCCGGCTTACTGGGCCATGGCAGATGACCCCCAGGTGAAAGGGTGGAGCCAGTACCGCGCACACTGCGCTTCACCTAAAAAATTCCTCTGCACAGGCCTGAAGGGCATATCCACATACACAACCCACAACGCATCAAGTCCTGCAGCGATGGGCAAGGGGCGAAACGGCAGGTGGAAGCCGCAGTCCTAATCCTGCATGTAGGCGGTTCAGGGTATTGGTCGCCTGATGCTAACCCGGAGACGAAAGCATTTTTCGGCAGCACCCTGAACGACCAAGCAGCCTTATCTAGGGACAGCACTGCTTGCTCCACATGGAGAGGGGCCTAGAAAAGGTGGCCTAAACAAAGCTCGTCTCCTCCACCCAAGTTGGCTAGCCGCGGTCAACAGGCATCCTTATTTGCGGTCAAAAAATAACAACAAAGAAAAGGCATGCACCTGCCTCACAAAGTGTGCAAAGACTAAAGCTTGCGTGTTGGAACATCAGAACCATGCTTGACACAGTAGACAGTGGTCGCCCTGAACGACGCTCTGCTCTAGTTGCCCACGAACTTCTCAGGTTGAATATCGACATAGCAGCTCTCAGTGAGGTCCGTTTCCCTGAGGAAGGTAGTCTTCAAGAACACGGTGCTGGCTATACCCTCTACTGGTCGGGTAAGTCAAAGGCTGAGAGCCGCCTTTCTGGCGTTGGCTTCATGGTCAGGAACTCCATTGCCTCCAAACTCGTAAACCTGCCAACAGGTCACTCAGATCGCATCATGTCCATGCGCCTCCCACTTCAAAACAAGCAACATGCAACACTTTTCAGTGTGTATGCCCCAACCCTTCAAGCAGATCCTGCAGAAAAGAACAAGTTCTATGCTGATCTACACAACCTCGTACGGAAGACCCCTACAGAGGACAAGGTGATCATCCTTGGCGACTTCAATGCCAGAGTAGGTAAAGACTCGGAAGCCTGGAAAGGAGTACTTGGCAAACACGGCATTGGCAACTGCAATGACAACGGGCGCCTTCTGCTAGAATTCTGCATGGAGCACCAGCTCACCATCACCAACACTATCTTCCAGCAGAAGAACAGTCTGAAGACAACCTGGATGCACCCACGGTCCAAGCACTGGCACCTTATCGACTACATTCTGGTGCGCCAGAGAGACCTTCGAGATGTCTTACACACCCGAGTAATGCCCAGTGCGGAATGTCATACGGATCATCGTCTTGTACGCTGCAATCTCCGTCTTCACTTTAAACCCACACCCAGGAGAGGAGGTATCCCTCGGAGGAAGTTTCAGGTTGGCAGTCTCCAGTCAGCCGAAGTTAAAGCTGCCTTCCAGGCAAAACTCCAGTCAAGAATTGAGGACCTCAGTTGCCCCACAGACCCTTCTCCAGAAGCACTCTGGGGACACCTAAAAACTACCATCCTGCAGATCTCTGAAGAAGTCCTCGGGTTCTCCACAAGGAAGAACAAGGACTGGTTTGATGAGAACAATCAAGAGATCCAAGATTTACTGGCGAAAAAGAGATCTGCCTACCAAGCACATCTTGCTCAGCCCTCCTGTCCTGGGAAAAAAGCAACCTTTCGCGCTGCATGTAGCAACCTCCAGCGCAAGCTTCGAGACATTCAGAACGATTGGTGGACCAAGCTTGCAGAGAGAACCCAGCTGTGTGCAGACACTGGTGATTTAAGAGGGTTCTACGAAGCCCTGAAGGCAGTATATGGTCCATCATATCAGGCTCAGAGTCCCTTGCATAGTGCAGACGGCCAAGTGCTCCTCACAGACAAGGCATCCATACTGAACCGGTGGTCAGAGTATTTTCAGGTTCTCTTCAGTGCCAACCGCGTAGTTCAAGATTCAGCAATCCACCTCACCCCACTTCAGCCAGTGAAAACAGAGTTGGATGAGATCCCCACCCTAGAAGAGACTGTTAAAGCCATCAAGCAACTGAAAAGTGGCAAGGCAGCAGGAGTTGATGGAATTCCACCAGAGATCTGGAAGCATGGGGGCACAGTACTACATAGCTCACTTCACAAAGTACTTGTCACCTGCTGGGAACAAGGCAAATTGCCACAGGACTTTCGCGATGCAATCATCATCACCCTATACAAGAACAAAGGGGAAAAGTCAGACTGCTCCAACTACCGGGGGATAACCCTGCTCTCCATCGCAGGCAAAATCCTTGCCAGAATACTCCTGAACAGACTGGTGCCCACCATTGCAGAAGAACTCCTCCCAGAGAGCCAGTGCGGCTTCAGAGCTAACAGGAGCACCACCGACATGGTATTTGTTCTCAGGCAGCTCCAAGAGAAATGCAGGGAACAGAACAAGGCTCTGTATGTGACTTTTGTCGACCTTACCAAAGCCTTCGATACCGTTAGCAGGAAAGGCCTGTGGCAAATCTTGGAACGTTTAGGATGTCCCCCAAGGTTCCTCAGCATGATCATCCAGCTACACGAAGACCAGCGAGGCCAAGTCAGACACTGCAACGACCTCTCGGAGCCCTTCCCAATAGGCACAGGTGTAAAGCAAGGCTGCGTTCTCGCGCCAACTCTCTTTACGATCTTCTTTAGCATGATGCTTCAAAGAGCCGCAGTAGATCTAGATGATGACGATGGTGTCTACATCCGCTATCGCACCGATGGCAGCCTGTTCAACCTGAGGCGACTAAAGGCCCACTCCAAGACGATGGAAAAACTCATCCGAGAGCTACTGTTTGCTGATGATGCTGCACTCGTCTCCCACTCGGTATCAGCTCTGCAGCATATGACGTCCTGCTTTGCAGAGGCTGCCAAGCTATTCGGCCTAGAAGTTAGTCTGAAGAAGACAGAAGTTCTCCACCAGCCTGCACCCCAGGAAGATTATCACCCTCCCTGCATCACTGTGGGTGAATCAGTTCTGAAAACAGTCCAGCAGTTCAGCTACCTGGGGTGCATCATCTCCTCAGATGCCAAGATCGATAAGGAGATTGACAACAGGCTGGCAAAGGCAAACTGTGCATTTGGCCGACTGCACAAAAGAGTGTGGAGCAACAAGCATCTGAAAAAAGGCACAAAGATCAATGTCTACAAAGCGGTTGTGATGACAACCCTCATCTACGGCTCCGAATCGTGGGTTTTATACCGTCATCACCTGCGACTCCTCGAGCGCTTTCATCAGCGCTGCCTTCGCACCATCCTCAACATCCACTGGAGTGACTTTGTGACCAACACTGAAGTTCTCAAGCGGGCGGAGGTTACCAGTATCGAGGCACTGCTGCTGAAGACGCAGCTGCGCTGGGCAGGGCATATTTCTAGGATGGAAAACCACCGCCTTCCCAAGATTGCCCTGTATGGCGAACTCTCCACCGGCCATCAAAATAGAGGGGCACCAAAGAAGAGGTACAAGGACTCCTTGAAGAAATCCCTTGGCGCCTGTCGCATCAACCATCACCAGTGGTCTGACCTAGCCTCAGATCGCAAAGCATGGAGACACACCATCCACCAGGCTGTCTCTTCCTTTGAGAACGCACGCATAGCTGGTCTTGAGGACAAAAGGAGATTGAGGAAGAATCGCACTGCTACAGCACCAACCCTAAATCAGACTTTTCCCTGCAGCCACTGTGGCCGGACCTGCCTGTCCCGCATTGGTCTTGTCAGCCACCAGCGAGCCTGCAGCAGACGTGGACTATTGCACCCTTCTTAAATCTTCGTTCGCGAAGCCAAGCCGAGAGAGAGAGAGAGACAACTGTTATTTTATATATAGGGGGAAATGTCTCCTTTAATTCCTTAAAATGACAGAGTTCTGTGACATCTTAAAACTAATATATTAATTGTGGCATAAATAAGGTTGCCAGGTCCCTTATGTAAACTATAGAATCATAGAGTTGGAAGGGACCTCCAGGGTCATCTAGTCCAACCCCCTGCACAATGCAGAAAACTCACAAATAAAGATAAAGGTAGTCCCCTATGCAAGCACCAGTCATTTCTGACTTATAAATACCTCCCCCTAAATTCACAGGATCCTCATTGCTGTCAGATGGCCACTTAGCCTCTGTTTAAAAGCCTCCAAGGAAGGAGAGCCCACCACCTCCTGAGAAAGCCTGTTCCACTGCGGAAAGGCTCTAACGGTCAGGAAGTTCTTCCTAATGTTGAGCCGGAAACTCTTTGGATTTAATTTCAACCCATTGGTTCTGGTTCTACTTTTTGGGGCCACAGAAAACCATTTCGCACCATCCTCCATGTGACAGCCCTTCAAGTACTTGAAGAGCTGTCATAGAGAGGATAGTGTTTTCTGTTTCACAAATTGTTTTCGGTTCCCCAAATTGGTGCGGAATTGTTTTCTGTTTCACCTGCTTTCTGCTTTTCACGAACCACCACGATGCATCAAAGTTTGTGAAAGTGTGCGGCGGTTCTTCAGCAAACCACGAACCAACTAAAATTCACGAGGAGCTTTAGCTCGTTTGTGCTCGTCCCAACTCAAAACACCTTTCTTACCGTCCCTTCAGAAGGTTATCTGAAAAAGTGAACTTTGAGTTGTGAAAGCTTCTACACCCAGAATACTATTGGTCTCTAAGGTGTCACTGGATTTTAATCTAAACGTACACAGAAGTGGTAATTATATAATAAGAGGAAGTATTTTGTAATGTAGGGGCCCTATGATGCAGAATGGCAAGCTGCAGAATTGCAGCCCGAGCTCTGCTCATGACCTGAGTTTAGGGTTGACAATCCCCAGGTGGGGGCAGGGGATCCCCCGGTTTGGAGGCCCTCCTCCCGCTTCAGGGTCATCAGAAAGTGGGGGGAGGAGAGGGAAATGTCTGCTGGGAACTCTGTTATTCCCTATGAAGATTTATTCCCATAGAAAATCATGGAGAATTGATCCGCGGGTATCTGGGGTTCTGGGGGGGGGGCTGTTTTTTGGGATAGAGGCACCAAACTTTCAGTATAGCATCTAGTGCCTCTCCCCAAAATACCCCCCAAGTTTCAAAAAGATTGAACCAGGGGGTCCAATTCTATGAGCCCCAAAAGAAGGTGCCCCTATCCTTCATGATTTCCTATGGAAGGAAGGAATTGAAAAGGTGTGCCGTCCCTTTAAATGTGATGGGCAGAACTCCCTTTGGAGTTCAGTTATGCTTGTCACAGCCTTGATCTTGGCTCCACCCCTAATGTCTCCTGGCTCCACCCCTGAAGTCTCCTGGCTCCACCCCCAAAGTCCCCAGATATTTCTTGAATTGGATTTGGCAACCCTACCTGAGTTCGATCCCGGCAGAAGCTGGGTTCAGGGAGCCGGCTCAAGGTTGACTCAACCTTCCCTCTTTCTGAAGTCGGTAAAACGAGTATGCAGCTTCTTTCTCTCCAGGGCTTCAGACTCCTATAAGAAACCATTTCCTGATTGATCTCAAAAAACTGCCTTATCCTGAGTCACACCAATAGATTCCCAGAACGTAATAAGCTTCCGTCATGACGTGCTACTACTCTGATCAGAATCTCAGTTTCCTTGGAAAGCCATTTTCGAAAGCTAGGAAGAGCCTCAAACCCTCTCCCTGTCCCTTAACATGGACCCTGCATGTTATGTTTGGCCCACCTACTGCAGCAGCCATTTTGGGGTTGGCTCTGCCCATTGCGACAGCCATTTTATGCTTGGCTCTGCCTCCTATGGGAGTCCTTTTATGATTGCACCTCACCTGTGTCAGAATTCCAAAAGAGTCCACAGGCTCAAAATGGTTAGGCCCTTGACCTAGCCCCTTCCAACAAACCATGGTGATTTGCCTCTGTAACACTTAGGGTTGCCAAGTCCAATTCAAGAAATATCCGGGGACTTTGGGGGTGGAGCCAGGAGACTTTGGGGGTGGAGCCAGGAGACATTGGGGCGGAGCCGGGAACAAGGGTGTGACAAGCATAATTGAACTTCGAGGGAGTTCTGGCCATCACATTTAAAGGGACGGCACACCTTTTAAAATGTCTTCCTTCCATAGGAAATAATGAAGGATAGGAGCACCTTCCTTTGGGGCTCATAGAATTGGATCCCCTGGTCCAATCGTTTTGAAACTTTGGGGGGTACTTTGGGGAGAGGCCCTAAATACTATACTGAAAATTTAGTGCCTCTACCTCAAAGAACAGCTCCCCCAGAGCCCCCGAAACTCCAGATCGATTTCCCATTATACCGTATGAGAATCGAACTCCACATAGGGAATTATGAAGTGCTCAGCGGATGTTTCCCTCCCCTCCCCCCCGCCCCATTTTTGGCGACTCTGAAGGGAGGGATTGGCCTCTCTACTCATGAGTTGCTGCCAACTTCTTCAAAGTAACACAGACACACCATCCCAAGAGGAAGCCTTTCAATCGGAGACTGAAGCTGATAGGCACATGGTCCTCTGGGGGCGGGGCTTCCCCCCGCTGGCCAGCTGACTGGGGGCTGGAAGGAGCCTGGGAAAGCAGAAGAACTCCCGCTGGGACCTGGAGACTGGCAAGCCTAGTAACACTTGGGAGTAGGTTTGCCAGTTATGGATTGGAAAATTCTTAAGATTTGGGGGGTGGAGTCTAGGGAGGGGCAAGACCTCAGTAGGGTTGCCGGGTCGCCTTGCACATCCAGGGCATTTCGGGGTCTGATCCAGCAGGGCTCTTCTTATGTTCTTATGAAGGCCTCAGCCTCTCTGCCCTGTTGTTGGATCTCCAGGGGAACTGGTTGGTTGGCCACTGCATGAGACAGGATATTGGGCTAGATGGACTACTGGCCTGATCCAGCACAGCTCTTCTTATGTTCTTAGAATCTTCACTGATGGTTTCCCATCCACGTACCAATCTACTTAGTTCCTGAGACTGAGCTACATCAAGGCACTTTCTCTCCCTTTGCAGAGACTTCCTTGGTGGTCTCCCTTCCAGATATCTTCTGAGATCTAACATGATCAACCTACACCATGCTGTCTTCGCACCCTACCTTTAAGGCCTTGAATGGTCTGGGACCAGCGTATCTATGGGACCACCTCCTCCACTATGTCCCTGGAAGAGCATTACGCTCTACTGGTCAAAATCTACTGGTGATCCCCGGCCCTAAAGAGGTCCGGCTGTCCTCAATGAGGGCCACAACTTTTTCAGTCCTGGCCCCGACCTGGTGGAACTCTCTGCCAGAAGACACCAGGGCCCCGGGGAATCTTCTACGATTCCACAGGGCCTGCAAAGCAGAGATGTTCTGTCAGGCATTTGTTTGAGGACAGCGATGGATGCCGGGTTGGCACCCCACCCCCTCTACTTAAGGGTGGAACTGCTCCTATTGCCTGGAAAGCAGAATTACAGCACTATAAGGTAGGTTCATTGGGTTGCAGCTGTTTTATATTACTGGTTTTATAGATTTTATGTGTACCTTTTGTTGTACATCATTGTACAACAGCATTGGCAAGGATGAGGCGATATAATAATAATAATAATAATAATAATAATAATAATAGAAGAAGAAGAAGAAGAAGAAGAAGAAGAAGAAGAAGAAGAAGAAGAAGATGATATTGGATTTATATCCCGCCCTATACTCTGAATCTCAGAGTCTCAGAGCAATCACAATCTCCTTTACCTTTCCCCTCCCCAACAGACACCCTGTGGGGTAGGTGGGGCTGAGAGAGCTCTTATAGCAGGTGCCCTTTCAAGGACAACTCCTATAAAAGCTATGGCTGACCCAAGGCCATTCCAGCAGGTACAAGTGGCGGAGTGGGGAATTGATCCCGGTTCTCCCAGATAAGAGTCCGCACACTTAACCACTACACCAAACTGGGGTTGTTGTTGTTATTATTATTGATGATGATGATGATGATGATGATGATGATGATGATAATTCATCCTTTTTAACTGGCCGTTGTGACAAGGATTATTTCACCTTGACATTTCCTAACTGTAAAGCATTAATTTTATCCACTTTCCTGCCTTAAGTTGGCACTTAAGTTGGCAAAATATTATCAAGGAATTATATATTGAATAAATCCTGTACGTTTGATTCCCAGTCTCTACAAAATAGCCATCAGTACTGAACGCTGATCAGGCATCCAAGAAATAATAAAAAAGAAAGAGGACAGATTCTATTCACCTGTGGTCTTTATTCATATTTGAAGGCTATAGGGTCAAAGGGAAGATCAATGACTCTGGGATAAAGGAGTTCAATTTTACAGAAAAAAAATATATATTTCTGCGACAGATTTTTTTTTCCTTTGAAAGAGCAGGAGATAATATTATCAAGAGAAGCACCAAAGCCTTTGATGGACCCAGAAGACAAAGTCCCGAAATACCTATTGTGGATCACGCTAGCCAGGATTTATGACCCTGGATAAACAGATCTATAGTCTATCAAAAAGGCAAAGGCGTCACTGGAACCAAAGCCCAGAAAGTGTGAGAAAGAGGTAGCGTGGGGGAAAAAAAGATTATTAAAGCAACCCGGTAATGGAAATCTATACGAAAACTGGGCAGTGTGTTACAGTTGAAATGATTAAACCCCATTCCCTGACCAAAACATCTTTCTTTCTCTGTCTTGCCGGCTGAAATATCCAGTCACTGAAGAAAACGTGCCGAGGATTCAAACTTCTTACTGAGGAGAAAGGGCTGGTGGTTACACTGAGGATTGCCATCTTTCAGGTGGGACCTAGAGATTTCCCGGAATTACAGCTGGGCTCCGCATGACAAAAATGAGTTCTCCTGGAGGAAATGGCTGCTTTGGAAGGTGGACTTTTTGGCATCAGATCCTAATGAGAGCTAGTTTGGTGTAGTGGTTAAGTGCGTGGCCTATTATCTGGGAGAACCGGGTTTGATTCCCCACTCCACTTGCACCTGCTGGAATGGTCTTGGGTCAGCCACAGCTCTGGCAGAGGTTGTCCTTGAAAGGGCAGCTTCTAAGAGAGCTCTCTCAGCCTCACCCACCTCACAGGGTGTCTGTTGTGGGGGGAAAAGATATAGGAGATTGTCAGCTGCTCTGAGTCTCTGTCCTTGAAAGGGCAGCTGCTGTGAGAGCCCTCTCAGCCCCACCCACCTCACAGGATGTCTGTTGTGAGGGAGGAAGGTAAAGGAGATTGTGAGCCGCTCTGAGACTCTTCAGAGTGGAGGGCGAGATATAAATCCAATATCTTCATCTACCTCACAGGGTGTCTGTTGTGGGGGAGGAAGGTAAAGGAGATTGTGAGCCGCTCTGAGACTCTTCGGAGTGGAGGACAGGATATAAATCCAATATCTTCATCTACCTCACAGGGTGTCTGTTGTGGAGGAGGAAGGGAAAGGAGATTGTGAGCCGCTCTGAGACTCTTCGGAGTGGAGGGCGGGATATAAATCCAATATCTTCATCTACCTCACAGGGTGTCTGTTGTGGGGGAGGAAGGGAAAGGAGATTGTGAGCCGCTCTGAGACTCTTTGGAGTGGAGGGCGGGATATAAATCCAATATCTTCATCTACCTCACAGGGTGTCTGTTGTGGGGGAGGAAGGGAAAGGAGATTGTGAGCCGCTCTGAGACTCTGAGATTCAGAGTGGAGGGCAGGATATAAATCCAACATCTTCTTCTTCTACTGAGGTCCCCTCACGCTCCAGAGCTGGTTTATTTATTTATTTTATTTCCCGCCCTCCCCACTGAAGGCACGCTCACGGTGGCTCACATATTGGGGTCAAAAAAATGACCAAACAAGATAAAAAGATTGATAATACATAAAACATAAAACCAATATTTTTAAAAAATATATCAGTTTAAAGTAATATAACAATAGATTCTAGTACAATGATTCCTAATGTTCTTACAAAGTCCTCAGCCTCTATGCCCTCTTGTTGGCCATTCAGAGACTCATTGGCCACTTTGTGAGACAGGATGCTGGACTAGATAGACCATCACTGGTCTGATCCAGCAGGGCTCTCCTTAAGTTATTATATAGTCCTCAGCCTCTATGCCCTCTTGTTGGCCATTCAGAGATTCATTGGCCACTGTGTGAGACAGGATGCTGGACTAGATAGACCATCACTGGTCTGATCCAGCAGGGCTCTCCTTAAGTTCTTATATAGTCCTCAGCCTCTATGCCCTCTTGTTGGCCATTCAGAGATTCATTGGCCACTGTGTGAGACAGGATGCTGGACTAGATAGACCATCACTGGTCTGATCCAGCAGGGCTCTCCTTAAGTTCTTATATAGTCCTCAGCCTCTATGCCCTCTTGTTGGCCACTCAGAGATTCATTGGCCACTGTGTGAGACAGGATGCTGGACTAGATAGACCATCACTGGTCTGATCCAGCAGGGCTCTCCTTAAGTTCTTATATTGTCCTCAGCCTCTATGCCCTCTTGTTGGCCATTCAGAGACTCATTGGCCACTTTGTGAGACAGGATGCTGGACTAGATAGACCATCACTGGTCTGATCCAGCAGGGCTCTCCTTAAGTTCTTATATAGTCCTCAGCCTCTATGCCCTCTTGTTGGCCATTCAGAGACTCATTGGCCACTTTGTGAGACAGGATGCTGGACTAGATAGACCATCACTGGTCTGATCCAGTAGGGCTCTCCTTAAGTTCTTATATAGTCCTCAGCCTCTATGCCCTCTTGTTGGCCATTCAGAGACTCATTGGCCACTGTGTGAGACAGGATGCTGGACTAGATAGACGGTCACTGGTCTGATCCAGCAGGGCTCTCCTTAAGTTCTTATATAGTCCTCAGCCTCTATGCCTCTTGTTGGCCATTCAGAGACTCATTGGCCACTGTGTGAGACAGGATGCTGGACTAGATAGACGATCACTGGTCTGATCCAGCAGGGCTCTCCTTAAGTTCTTATATAGTCCTCAGCCTCTATGCCCTCTTGTTGGCCATTCAGAGACTCATTGGCCACTGTGTGAGACAGGATGCTGGACTAGATAGACGATCACTGGTCTGATCCAGCAGGGCTCTCCTTAAGTTCTTATATAGTCCTCAGCCTCTATGCCCTCTTGTTGGCCATTCAGAGACTCATTGGCCACTGCGTGAGACAGGATGCTGGACTAGATAGATAATAAAAAAGGAAGAGGACAGATTCTATTCACCTGTGGTCTTTATTCATATTTGATGGCTACAGGGTCAAAGGGAAGATCAATGACTCTGGGATAAAGGAGTTCAATTTTACAGAAAAAAAATATATTTCTGCTACAGATTTTTTCTTTCTTTGAAAGAGCAGGAGATAATATTATCAAGAGAAGCACCAAAGCCTTTGATGGACCCAGAAGACAAAGTCCTGAAATATCTATTGTGGATCATGCTAGCCAGGCTTTATGACCCTGGATAAACAGATCTATAGTCTATCAAAAAGGCAAAGGTTCTAGAGGAGGAGGAGAAAACCACAGATTTATACCCCACCCTTCTCTCTGAATCAAAGTCTCAGAGCTCTCCCAGAAGCTGGCCTTTCAAGGACAACCTCTGCCAGAGCTATGGCTGACCCAAGGCCATTCCAGCAGCTGCAAGTGGAGGAGTGGGGGATCAAACCTGGTTCTCCCAGATAAGAGTCTGCACACTGAGCCACTACACCAAACTGTGATTGGCCCAGGGTCAATGTGGTGGTGGAGGAGGAGGGAATGAAACTTGGTTCTCCAGCACAGTGCCCACCATTCTCCACTGGCTTCCATTCTTCACTGGCTACCAGTAATGTACCGGATTCAGTTCAAGGTGCTGGTTTTGACCTTTAAAGCCCTATATGGCCAGGTCCTGCATGCCTTAGGGACCCCCTTTCCCCGTATATGCCCCAGTGAGCACTTCGGTCTGGGTCTCACAATCTGTTGACAGTCCCCAGCATCAGGGAAGTTAGGCTTAAGTCAACTATAGCCAGGGCCTTTTCCGCAGCTGTACCTAGCTGGTGGAATGAGTTGCTGGAGGACATTAGGGCCCTGAGAGAGCTCCCACCAGTGAGCCATCTAGTCCAGCTCCTTTCTCACACAGTGGTCATCCAGTTCCCATCCTCTAAAGCGGCCAGTAAAACGTAGAATTAGCTGACAGAGGATGTAGTGATAGCCACAGACACTGACAGTTATAAAGCAGGTTACCGAATTCATGGAGAGGTGAAGAGTGGTAAAGATGCAGCACTGGAGTCCAAGCTCTGCTCACGACCTGAGTTGAATCCCGGCAGAAGCTGGGTTCAGGTTTGGTGAGCCAGTTTGGTGTAGTGATTAAGTGCACGGACTCTTATCTGGGAGAACTGGGTTTGATTCCCCACCCCTGCGGGAATGGCCTTGGGTCAGCCATAGCTCTGGCAGAGGTTGTCCTTGAAAGGGAAGCTTCTGGAAGAGCTGCTGTGAGATCCCTCTCAGTCCCACCCACCTCACAGGGTGTCTGTTGTGGGGGAGGATGACTAGGGAAGGCAGTGGCAAACCATCCTGTAAAAAGTCTGCCATGAAAATGTCCTGATGTGACGTCAGCCCATGCGTCGGTAACAACTCAATGCTTGCACAGGGGACTACCTTTACGTTTCATCTTTAATTCATGGAGGGTGAATCTATCAGTGGCTGCTAGCCATGGTGACTAAAGGGAACGTCCACTTTCAGAGAAAGCCAGTCTCTGAAGCTGTTGTCAGAAAGCAACATTAGGGGAACGCCTTGTTCTCTATGCCTTGCTTTTGGTCCTCCAGAGGAACTAGTTGTCCACTGTGTGAGACAGGATGCTGGACTTGATGGACCCTCACTGGTCTGATCCAGCAGGGCTTTTCTGATGTTCTTATGGAAGCCACCTCAGCTTCTATGTCTTATTGTTGGCCCACCAGATGAACTGCATGAGACAGGGTGCTGGACGAGATGGGTCACTGATCTGATCCAGCAGGGCTCTTATGTTCTTATGAAGGCCTTGGCCTCTATGATCTGTTGTTGACCCTCCAGAGGAATTGGTTGCCCACTGTATGAGACAGGATGCTGGACTAGATGGACCCTCACTGGTCTGATCCAGCAGGGCTCTCCTTATGTTCTTACAAAGTCCTCAGCCTTTATGCCCTCTTGTTGGCCATTCAGAGACTCATTGGCCACTGTGTGAGACAGGATGCTGGACTAGATACACCATCACTGGTCTGATCCAGCTGGGTTCTCCTTAAGTTCTTATATAGTCCTCAGCCTCTATGCCCTCTTTTTGGCCATTCAGAGACTCATTGGCTACTGTGTGAGATAGGATGCTGGACTAGATGAACCACTGGCCTTATCCAGCAGGGCTCTTCTGATGTTTTATATGAAGGCCTTGGCTTCTATGCCCTATTGTTGGACTTCCAGAGGAACTGGATGACCACTGTGTGAGACAGGAGCTGGACTAGATGGCTCACTGGCTTGATCCAGCAGGGCTCTTCTGATGTTCATATGAAGGCCTTGGCCTCTATGCCCTGTTGTTGGCCTTCCAGAGGAACTAGTTGGCCACTGCATGAGACAGGAGCTGGACTAGATGGACTATTGGTCTGATCCAGCAGGGCTCCCCTGATGTTCTTCTCAGGGGAAGGCCTTGGCTTCTCTCCGCTGTTGTTGGCCCTCCGGAGGAACTGATTGGCCACTGTGTGAGACGGGAGGCTGAACTAGATGGACCCTCACTGGTCTAATCCTGCAGGGCTCTTCTGATGTTCTTCTCAGGGGAAGGCCTCAGCCTCTCTGCCCTGTTGCCGGCCCTCCGCTGTGTTAGACAGGAGGCTGGACTAGATGGACCCTCCCTGGTCAGACCCAGTAGGGCTCTCCTGGACTAAGTGGTTCACTGGCCTGATCCAGCAGGGCTCTTCTGACACTCTTAAGCCAACTGTCTGGATTTAATATGTGCTACTATATTGGCTTTTCAGCTAGCAATACTCAAAGTTGAGCACCAGAGGCCTCCAACTTCTTTGTGAAAACCCTGCTCGGTTACACTTTAACCTCCCACCCAATGGAATACGTACTTAGTGTGCAAAACCCGTTAAGCAGGGTCTTTGCAATTTCAGCCCAATATAAATGAACACATATCTCAGTGCTAAATGAGGAAACTCTTGAACATTAAGCCAGCCAGCAAGGTGGTGATTATAAGGCAGGCCTTTAAATTATAACCACAGAAATATACCGAGGGGAGGGTGTAAATGAGCAAGACGTCCA
Source organism: Heteronotia binoei (assembly GCF_032191835.1). Taxonomy (NCBI): domain Eukaryota; kingdom Metazoa; phylum Chordata; class Lepidosauria; order Squamata; family Gekkonidae; genus Heteronotia; species Heteronotia binoei. The sequence goes on from NC_083226.1 coordinate 176,787,211, forward strand.
GAGAGACCCGAGAATTGATTACATGGTTAACAAGTGGAATATTTATAGGTCGTTACTCATACTAATACTCAACATTGCCATTGTGTAGTTTCCAATATGCAACAGAATGGAAATAGGGATATTGTTTACAGCCAACCTTCTCGCTGACTTGTTGCAGAAGACACTGGTATTACAGGGCTTTTTTTCGAAGTAGGAACTCCTTTGCATATTAGGCCACACCCCTCTGATGTAGCCAATCCTCCTGGAGCTTACAGTAGGCCCTGTGAGAAGAGCCCTGTAAGGAATTCTAGCAGGACCGCCTTTGCCTATTAGGCCACACCCTCCTGATGTAGCCAGTCCTCTTGGAGCTTACAGCAAGCCCTGTGAGAAGAGCCCTGTAAGGAATTCTAGCATGACCTCCTTTGACTATTAGGCCACACACCCCTGATGTAGCCAGTCCTTCTGGAGCTTAAAGCAGGCCCTGTGAGAAGAGAGCCCTGTAAGGAATTCTAGCAGAACCTCCTTTGCATATTAGGCCACACACCCCTGATGTAGCCAATCCTCCTGGAGCTTACAGTAGGCCCTGTGAGAAGAGCCCTGTAAGGAATTCTAGCAGGACCTCCTTTGCCTATTAGGCCACACCCCCCTGATGTAGCCAGTCCTCCTGGAGCTGACAGCAGCCCCTGTGAGAAGAGTCCTGTAAGGAATTCTAGCAGGACCTCCTTTGTCTATTAGGCCACACACCCCTGATGTAGCCAGTCCTCCTGGAGCTTACAGCAGGCCCTGTACGAAGAGCCCCGTAAGGAATTCTAGCAGGACCTCCTTTGCCTATTAGGCCACACCCCTCTGATGTAGCCAATCCTCCTGGAGCTTACAGTAGGCCCTGTAGTAAGAGCCCTGTGAGCTCTTGGAGGATTGGTGTGTGGCCTAATATGCAAAAGAATTCCTGCTACAAAAGAAGCCCTGCTGCTATATTCTGTTGTCAGTTGTGGTCCTCAGTTGTTGCGGTTGATATATGTGCTCACAGAAAGTGAGCCACATGGGGAACTATGATTGCCAGCCCACAGTGAACTCTCCCCACACCCCCAGTTAACTCTGTTCCATCCCCATAATTTCTTGAGTCTTGTGATATCACCTCCTGTTTTATAACATGAAGTGATGTCACAAGAGAACTTTACTGCATAGAGAACTATGATTGCCAATTCCAGGAGCACTGTGGGGGTGGAGTCTTCTAAGATGTCACTTCCTGTAGGACATCTTAGAAGTCTCCACACACACCCCAGTGCTCCTGGATATGGCCTGCCAGGGATTGGCAATCATCGTTCTCTAGGTGGTAAAGTTCTCTTGTGACATCACTTCCTGTTATTAAACAGGAAGTGATATGACAAGACTCAAGGAATTATGGGGATGGATCAGAGTTCACTGAGGGCTGTGGGGGCAGGCATTTGTGAATTTCCTGCATTGTGCAGAGGTATTGGACAAGATGATCCTGGAGGTCCTTTCCAGTTGTAGATGCTGGGTCCTTTCCAATTCTATGAATTTTCAAATATCATTATAGATATTTTTAAAATTCCTAGAGCAAATTGGCATCATTTCCTGTAGGGTTTGTCATTGGAATTTTTGAAGCTCTAAGAGCATCATGATGTCATTTCCTGTTACAAAACAAAAGAGTGACATTTTGAATCAATTGACACCATTCTCCCACTGCTCTGTTGAGTGAGGACTTAGATGGACAATAACTGGGTAATTGGCTACCCTATTTAAGAGAACACTGATTATCAAGTGCTCTTGAACATACGAAGCTGCCTTCTACTGAATCAGACCCTCGGTCCATCAAAGTCAGTATTGTCCACTCAAACTGGCAGTGGCTCTCCAGGGTCTCAAGCTGAGATTTTTCACGCCTACTTGCCTGGACCCTTTTGAGTTGGAGATGCCGGGGATTGAACCTGGGACCTTCTGCTTACCAAGCAGATTCTCTACCACTGAGCCACTGTCAGGGAGGAGAGGGAGTTCAGCAGGATATAATGCTGTGGAATCCCATCCTCTAAAGCAGCCATTCCTCCCCCAAAGGAACAGATCTTGGATGTCTGAAAAACTGAAACTGAAAAGCTGTAATAGGGACAGAGGTCATTTTGTAGGAAAAGAGGTGCCAAAGCTCATTAGCACAACTCATTTGCATACGCCACACACCCCCTGACATCACCGGAAGGGGTACTAAATTATCTCAGCTCAGCATCTACCTTAAAATGCTTCTTGAATTAGAATTGTCATAATAAAACTTTGGTCCCATCATACTTTTTAGATTACTTTGTCCTATGACCCTTTTTAGTTGGAGATGCCATGGATTGAACCTGAGACCTTCTGCTTATCAAGCAGATGCTCTCTCACTGAGCCATCATCCCTCCCTAACACTTATGAGGCTCTCCAGGGCTTCAAGCTGAGGTTTTTCATGCCTACTTGCCTGGACCCTTTTTAGTTGGAGATGCCATGGATTGAACCTAGGAACTTCTGCTTATCAAGCAGATGCTCTACCACTGAGCCACCATCCCTCCCCTTAGACATATGAACATATAAAGCTGCCTTATACTGAATCAGACCTTCGGTCCATCAAAGTCAGTATTGTCTATTCAGACTGGCAGTGGCTCTCCAGGGTCTCAAGCTGAGGTTTTTCACGCCTACTTGCCTGGACCCTTTTTAGTTGGAGATGCCGGGGATTGAACCTGGGACCTTCTGTTTACCAAGCAGATACTCTACTACTGAGCCACAGCCCCATTCATGGCTCTCCAGGGTCTCAAGCGGAGGTTTTCCATGCCTACTTGCCTGGACCCTTTTTAGTTGGAGATGCCGGGGACTGAACCTGGGACCTTCTGCTCACCAAACAGATGCTCTACCACAGAGACACCGTCTCACTGAGATTTGCATATTCATGAGCAAGAAAAGCAGCCCAAGTACTTCTAATTAGAGATGTGCAACTGTGCCTAGCTTTATTTTTATTTGGTTTTCCCCCTAGACTTTATGTATTTTTTTTTAAATAAAACTGTTATTGCCACCTGTCTGCCTCAAAACACAAAGAGGCTAAAAAATTCAAACTGCAACCTACCCCCCCCCCAAAAAAAATTAAATGCACAAACAGCACGACCCATGTGTGTGTATAAAAAGCTATACGTGGCTTTCTATAACAAAAAAAAACCCCATTGACACAATACAGTTTTGCTGCGTTTCTAACAGCCTGCAGTGAAGGAAGTTCACAGCTTTCCACTGGCAGCTCACCCCATAAAGATGGAACTATTATACATAAAGTCCAGAAATGGGAGGTGAAGTGACATCACCTGAAAAGACTTGTGTTGTAAGTCGCATAAAGAGAAAGGCAATGGGTTGGAATGGAAAAGTTCCTACCTCTGTCTTCCCAAGGCAAACCAATGATCTCCTTTGAATGCTGTTCTCAAGGGATTATGAACGGTGAACTACATGCAGCAGGAAGCAGGGATTGGTGGAAACTGCCAGTTTAGTCTATTTATTTATCTATTCCTCGTATTTATATCCCGCCCTCCCCGCCGAAGCAGGCTCAGGGCGGCTCACAACAATCAAACCCAAACAATAAAACAATAAGCAAACGATTAAAATGAACAGTCATTGCCAATTAACAATTTAAAACAGTTTTAAACAATCTATTTTTGGTGCTAGTGTTGGCACCATTACATTCAGCGATGTTGGGCATCTACTTAGACTGTAGTTTAACTAAAGGCAAGTCGAAACGCAGCTGTTTTACAGGCCTTGTGGAATTGGGCAAGGTCCCGCAAGGCCCTTACATCTTCTGGGAGTTGGTTCCACCAGTTGGGGTGCCGCAATTGAGAAGGTTCTTTCTCTGGTAGCCGTCAGTCTCGCCTCCCTCGGCCCGGGGATTGACAGTAAATTCTGCGATCCAGATCTAAGTACCCTCTGAGGAACATGTGGGGAGAGACGGTCCCTTAGGTAGACAAGTCCTCGGCTAGCTCCAAACCAGCCTTTCAGATAGATGGTGGTGGGCTCTCCTTCCTTGGAGGCTTTCAAACAGAGGCTAGATGACCATTTGACAGCAATGAGGACCCTGTGAATTTAGGAAGGTCGTGTGAGGGAGGACAGGAAGGGCTAGCCGGTTTGGTGTAGTGGTTAAGTGTGCAGACTCTTATCTGGGAGAACCGGGTTTGATTCCCCACTCCTCCACTTGCACCTGCTAGCATGGCCTTGGGTCAGCCATAGCTCTGGCAGAGGTTGTCCTTGAAAGGGCAGCTGCTGTGAGAGCCCTCTCCAGCCCCACCCACCTCACAGGGTGTCTGTTGTGTGGGAGGAAGGTAAAGGAGATTGTGAGCCGCTCTGAGACTCTTTGGAGTGGAGGGCGGGATATAAATCCAATATCATCTTCATCTTCTTTTTCTAATGTCTTAAGGTTTTTTGGGAGGGGGGGGTTAACATCTTCTGGACCTGGAGCAGGGGTTCCTGGGGGGAGGGTGTTGGGGTATTGTGAATTTCCTAAATTGTGCAGCGGGTTGGACTAGATTATCCTGGAGGTACCTCCCAACTCTATGATTCTATATAAGGCCCACCTCCTGAAGGTAATTAAACCAGCTCATTCAAAACCCATGAATCTGTTGTTGTTTTTAAGTACAAAGATGTTGAGGGGTCTGGAGACCAAGTTCTATGAAGAAAGGTTGAAGGAGATGGACCTGTTTGGCCTGGAGAGGAGGCAGCTGAGAGGTGATAGGATCACCATCTTCAAGGACTTGAAGGACTGTTGTATAGAGGATGGTGTGGGATTGTTTTCTTTTGCTCCAGAAGGTAGGACCAGAACCAACGGGTTGAAATTAAATCAGAAGAGTTTCCAGCTCAACATTAGGAAGAACTTCCTGACTGTTAGAGTGGTTCCTCAGTGGAACAGGCTTCCTCGGGAGGGGGTGGGCTCTCCTTTCTTGGAGGTTTTTAAACAGAGACTAGATGGCCATCTGACAACAACGATCCTGTGAATTTAGGGGGAGGTATTTCCTACATTGTGCAGGGAGTTGGACTAGATGAACTCGGAGGTCCCTTCCAACTTCTAGGATTGGAGAAGATCCTAGATCCAGGTGGGCAGCTGCGTTGGTCTGAAGCAGTAGAACAAATGTTGAGTCCCATGGCGTCTTTAAGACCAACAAGAATTTATTCAAGGTCTGAGCTTCTGTGTGCAGGCGCACTTAAATGTATCTGAGGAAGTCTGCCTGCAGATGAAAGCTCATACCTTGAATAGACTTTTGCTGGTCTTAAAAGGGTCCCTGGATTCGAAATTTGGGAAAGACCCTAAGAGTCCTGGAAACCTTCAGCCAATCCAGATCACCTCCATTACTCAACTCAATGTGCCAGTTGTCAGTTTGCCAATTCCCAAGTTGAGAGTCTGAAATTTTTGTAGAATTACAACGGATGACTGTCAGACATGTGTTATAGTTGTTTAGAAAGCCTTCGATGTGCTTCTAGTTAAAACACCTACGGTATGCTCCAGGAAGAGAGTATCAGTTCCAATGTATCTATGTGGGTTGAAGTAGAATCCAACAAAGACAGAGGTCCTCTGCTTGGGCCGTGGTGCCCTGGGAGGGGAAATCCCCCTTCCGGCTTTTGACGGTGTACCGCTGAAAGCAGCCCACAGGGTCAAGAGCTTGGGGGTTCTTCTGGAGCCTTCACTGTCAATGGAGGCATAGATAGCGGCCACTGCCAAGTCTGCGTTTTTTCACCTTCGACGGGCGAAGCAGTTGGCCCCCTTCCTTGGGCGCCAGGACCTAGCAACGGTGATCCATGCTACGGTCACCTCGAGACTGGACTACTGTAACGCCCTCTACATGGGGCTGCCCTTGTGCCGAACTCGGCGGCTGCAGCTGGTGCAGAACGCAGCGGCTAGGCTGTTGTTGGGGCTCCCAAGATGGGAGCACATACAGCCGGGGCTGCGCGGACTGCACTGGCTGTTGGTGGTGTACCGAGTTCATTACAAGGTGCTGGTTATTACCTTTAAAGCCCTGTATGTCAGAGGATCTGTCTACTTGAGGGACCGTCTTTCCCCGTATGAACCCCAGAGAGCGCTGAGGTCAGCTGGAAAGAACCAGCTGAATATCCCTGGGCCAAGGGAGGCCAGATTGAAGACCACCCAGGATCGGGCCTTCTCCATAGCAGCTCCCCTACTGTGGAACCAACTCCTGGAGGAGGTACGGGCCCTGCGATGTTTAGACCAATTCCGCAGGGCCTGCAAGACCCACCTCTTTAAAATAGCCTTCACTTAATACCGAGCCAAGAAAGTCCTGCTGGATATGTTTTACGTTTTAGTCACTGGATTTTAAGGAAGATCTTAACTATAGCACCATAATGTTAATCTTAATGTAAGTTTTAATGATTTTAAGGATGGTTTTATAATTGAAATTGTAATTATTGTATACGGTTTTACTGTACATTGTATTTACGTGTTGTGAGCCGCCCTGAGCCTGCTTTGCGGGGAGGGCGGGATATAAATAAAAAAGTATTGTTATTATTATTATGCTCAGAACCTTTGGATTATCAAATAAAGTCTTAACATTGTAACCAATGGAAGCCTGCTCACTTTGAAGTTCCGCTGGCTGACAACGACAGCGATGGATTCCCTGGAAGAAAATGTCTGCTCCTCAGGGCTGCTATGGTTTTCCCTCGATAAACCATAGATTCTTGGTGAAAACCCTCTCCAGAGATATGGCTCCCAAACCTCCAGCAATTGTGGTAATCGGGACAGAGATATTCTCAGTTGTGCTGAGTTACAGGACACGGACAAACGGATACAAAATATGACAAAGGAGTTTTCATCTAAATTTAAGGAAGAACTCCCTGACAGCGTGGTGTGCTGGACTCTGGAACAACCTTCCTCATGAGGTGGTGGCTTCTTTATCATTGATGGGTTGTTAAGTATTGATTGGATACCTACTTGCGGGAGATATTATAAGAACATAAGAGAAGTCATGTTGGATCAGGCCAATGGGCCATCCAACTCTCTGTGTCACACAGTGGCCAAAAACCCTGGGGGGCATCAGGAGGTCCATCAGTGTTGCCAGGACATTAGAAGCCCTCTCACTGTGGCCCCTCCAAGCATCAAGAATACAGAGCATCACTGCCCTAGACAAAGAATTCCAACCATTCGCTTTGCTCCATATGCTTATCCAAATCCCTCTTGAAGCTGGCTATGCTTGTAGCCGCCACCACCTCCTGTGGCAGTGAATCCCATGTGTTATAGTTGAAGTGCAGGGGCTCCCAACCTTTTCGATCCAGTAGGAACCTTTGGAATTTTGAGAAAGGGCAACGGGACTTAATGTGATTTAAAAACAGCTGCTGGAAGAAGCGGAGCCAACCACAAAATGACAGGGATCAAGGTTGGAGACAAATCTAATAGTAACTCTTCAACGTTTTAAACAAAAGCTTGATTTAAAAAGATGAGGAACAGAGAACCACAGGAAGACTAGTAAAACACACAATTACAGACCGTGGTCAATTTCCTAAAGAACAATTCTTATTCTATTTCAATAATTGTTAAATATTATTCACATCAGACCATTCAAAGCTAAGTCCAAATTATTATCAATACAACCATATATATATATATATATATATATATATATATATATATATATATATATATATATATATATATATAGAGAGAGAGAGAGAGAGAGAGAGAGAGAGAGAGAGAGAGAGAGAGAGAGAGAGAGAGAGAAGGAACACACAGGAATACAGTTCTGGCTGGTTTGGTGTCAGGGGTGTGTGGCCTAATATGCAAATGAGTTCCTGCTGGGCTTTTAATTTCTGTATGATATACAGTACAAATCCAGTTCAATAAAGTCCTTGTGCAGGGCCTCTTGAGTTTTTAATAAATGGTGCCAAATCCAGAATCTTGGGCTGATTCCCCACTAGCCTTGCTGTGGTCTCATGCTCCAGGTGCCATCAGGAGGTCCAACAGTGGAGGTGAGGACTTCTAGAGTCCTGGCCCCACTGATGGACCTCCTGATGGCACCTGGTTTTTCTGGCCACAGAGTGTGATGCGGGGTGTTGGACTGGATGGGCCATTGGCCTGATCCAACATGGTTTCTCTTATGTTCTTATGTGACACAGTGTTGGCCAGGATGGGCCATTGGCCTGATCTAACTGGGCTTCTCTTGTGTTCTTATGTGACTCAGAGTGTTGGCCTGGATGGGCCATTGGCCTGATCCAACATGGTTTCTCTTATGTTCTTATGTGACACAGTGTTGGCCTGGATGGGCCATTGGCCTGATCCAACAGGGCTTCTCTTATGTTCTTATGTGACTCAGAGTGTTAGACTGGATGGGCCATTGGCCTGATCCAACAGGGCTTCTCTTATGTGACACAGAGTGTTGGACTGGAGGGGCCACTGGCCTGATCCAACAGGGCTTCTCTTATGTTCTTATGTGACACAGAGTGTTGTACTGGAGGGGCCACTGGCCTGATCCAACATGGCTTCTCTTATGTGACACAGAGTGTTGGCCTGGATAGGCCATTGGCCTGATCCAACATGGCTTCTCTTATGTGACACAGTGTTGGACTGGATAGGCCATTGGCCTGATCCAACATGACATCTCTTATGTTCTTTTCCTGTGGTGCTTCTGCCCAATTTTGCACACGCTGCTTCGGAGCTGTGGTTTGTCCCGCCTCTTTCCCAAGTTCTCTCCATGGCTGTAGGGTTCTCTGAAAACTGGATTATGAAGCTGCTAGAGAACTCGGGATAGAGGCAGGACAAATCATAGCTCTGAGGCTGTGTGTAGAAAACCGGGCAGAAGCACTGTAGGGAAAATGAGTATGAGACCTCAGCAAGGCTGGTGGGGAATTGGCCCAAGATTCTGGATACCCCAAAGCCACCTCCAATGTAGCCTGCTAGCTGGTCAGTTCGTTTCAGTCACCGTCCTCATGGGAGGGGGAGTAGATGGTTGTCCACAATTCTACACGTTCCAAACCAAAAACTGACTAATACAACATGGAGGATCAATACTTTTAGCATTCTTATTTCTGGCAAGCGTGCCTTTCTCTGTTAGAGTGGAAGTCCTAAGAACATAAGAACATAAGAGAAGCCATGTTGGATCAGGCCAACGGCCCATCAAGTCCAACACTCTGTGCCACATAAGAACATAAGAGAAGCCATGTTGGATCAGGCCAATGGCCCCTCCAGTCCAACACTCTGTGTCACATAAGAACATAAGAGAAGCCATGTTGGATCAGGCCAATGGCCCCTCCAGTCCAACACTCTGTGTCACATAAGAACATAAGAGAAGCCCTGTTGGAACAGGCCAATGGCCCCTCCAGTCCAACACTCTGTGTCACACAAGAACATAAGAGAAGCCCTGTTGGATCAGGCCAATGGCCCATCCAGTCCAACACTCTGTGTCACATAAGAACATAAGAGAAGCCCTGTTGGAACAGGCCAATGGCCCCTCCAGTCCAACACTCTGTGTCACACAAGAACATAAGAGAAGCCCTGTTGGATCAGGCCAATGGCCCATCCAGTCCAACACTCTGTGTCACATAAGAACATAAGAGAAGCCCTGTTGGAACAGGCCAATGGCCCCTCCAGTCCAACACTCTGTGTCACACAAGAACATAAGAGAAGCCCTGTTGGATCAGGCCAACGGCCCATCAAGTCCAACACTCTGTGTCACACAGTGGCAAAAAATGTTATATACACACATACACTGTGGCTAATAGCCACTGATGGACCTGTGCTCCATATTTTTATCTAAACCCCTCTTGAAGGTGGCTATACTTGTGGCCGCCACCACCTCCTGTGGCAGTGAATTCCACATGTTAATCACCCTTTGGGTGAAGAAGTACTTCCTTTTATCCGTCCTAACCTGTCTGCTCAGCAATTTCATCGAATGCCCACGAGTTCTTGTATTGTGAGAAAGGGAGAAAAGTACTTCTTTCTCTACTTTCTCCATTCCATGCATTATCTTGTAAACCTCTATCATGTCACCCCGCAGTCCTACAAATACAAATCTAACTGTCAACTATTTAAATAAAAGATCACTTGAGCAGGATGCCCGTTAAACTGCACTACCAATCAGCAGCTGTCTAGGAGGAAAGCCACACTTAACCCCACCCACTTCCCCAAAGCATTCGGCAAGCATTGGGGATGGTATCAGTGGGCGCCGCAGCATCCATGGGCGACATGTTGTGGACCCCTGTTGTAGTTCCTACATTGGCAGGGGGCTTGTCTAGATGGTCCTGGTGGTCCCTTCCCACTCTGAGGTTATATAAAATCAATACAACACATCTCCCAGGCTGGGGTGAGCAAACCTAGTTAATAGCTCTCTTCTTTGTAATGCAGCCACATGTGTGGGCCACCCGTAACGTGTGATAAGTTTTAGGAAGGACTTGGCATCTCATCACACTGCCGCTTAGGCCCACTGGGGGAAACGTTTTGAAAAGAGAGGGATTCTGCCACCTCGCTAATTGAATCAGAATGCCTCCTTAATCTCCGCTTCCCTTAATTTGATACGAAAGTCGCTAATAAGATAGGACTGAAGCATTGTATCATGGAACAATATGTCCTGATACGATGTGAATGCTAATACGGAAACAAAAGGGGATGGTGCTAATGTGTTAACGGGATAAGATATTGCTAATGAGATATGAGAGGCTACACAGTGGGGGGGAAAATTAATATCTCTACCCTGAACTTTCCCAACGCAACATTAACCTCTCACACAAGGGATGTTTCCAGATGGCCTTTTGATCTCGCCTTGCATTCCGTAGACGTGCAACGTTCTTTGAGGGGGAAGGACTCTTTTTTTAAAAAAAAAGCTACAAAAGGGGATAAGCAGGCATGATGAAAATGACTAGGGATGGGCGGACAACGGGTGGTAGGCAATTATGTAATAGCCCATTAATGCAAGGTTACATTTCACGATCGACTTGTCTGTCCATGTTCTGAAGAAGACTTTGTTCTAGGATGAGAACATAACTGCACCCAGTGATTGGGGGGGGAAAGAAGGACAGCGTTCTGGCAGAGCGGCATTTCAAAAGGCAGGAGAGAGTATTTCTAACTCTAGGCTTACAAATAAGGATAGGCGCGAGCCAAACCAGGAAGCCTAAATGCATCAGGAGTTTTGCCCTGTTTGTTGTTTGCCAACTAAAGTTTGTTACAGGTCTACCATCATGAACTTCCATGAACTTTTAAAGAAGTTCATGTTAAAGAAGTTCAAGTTAAAGAAGTTCATGGCTCCACCAGTTCCTTTTAAAGAAGTTTAAAGAAGTTGTGGACAGAGCAGTAAACAGGAGGTTAAAGGGACCCTTGGTTTCTGTTCCCGACAAAGCAAAAGGAGTTTCCGGCTCAACATTAGGAAGAACTTCCTGACCGTTAGAGCGGTTCCTCAATGGAACAGGCTTCCTTGAGAGGTGGTGGGCTCTCCTTCCTTGGAGGTTTTTAAACAGAGGCTAGATGGTGATGATATTGGATTTATATCCTGCCCTCCACTCTGAAGAGTCTCAGAGCGGCTCACAATCTCATTTACCTTCCTCCCCCACAACAGACACCCTGTGAGGTGGGTGGGGCTGGAGAGGGCTCTCCCAGCAGCTGCCCTTTCAAGGATAACCTCTGCCAGAGCTATGGCTGGCCGAAGGCAATTCCAGCAGGTACAAGTGGAGGAGTGGGGATTCAAACTCGGTTCTCCCAGATAAGAGTCCACACGCGTAACCACTACACCAAACTGGCTCTCCAGTTTGGCCATCTGACAGCAATGAGGATCCTGTGAATTTAGGGGGAAGTGTTTGTGAGTTTCCTGCATTGTGCAGGGGGTTGGACTAGATGACCCTGGAGGTCCCTTCCAACTCTGTGATTCGATGAAAAACAGCCTCCCCCAGGCTTTCTGCAAGCTCAGCTGTTTCTCATGTTTTCTGCAGCCCCTTCCAATGGATTTTGCAGGGCCGAAAACCACAAACTGGTTTGGTTGTGAACCAATGTCCAAGTTCCATTCGGTTTGCAGTTTGGTTGGGGATTCGTGACCTCGAATTATGAACCAACATGAACCCCATTTTTTCCCCACACCGAAAGAGTGCTTGTGAATGTTTCCTCATCCTTTTGGAAAGGAGTGACAAGTGGAGTGCCTCAGATGGCCATCTGATACCTGTGTCGATTCTTTACATTAGGCAGCTCATGAGAAGAAGGGCAGAAGGCATAGCACCAGTGCTTAGTTTTCATGGCCGTTCCTTACACGCCCAGGGAAATGCTGATTGCCACTTTGGGGGACAGGTAGAGATTTTTGTCCAGGCCAATTTGGCCCCAGGGATCCTGGAGGTTTATACCATCTGCTGGGCCTGGAACAAGGGATACTGGGGATGTGTGTGTGAGGGGGAGGTGTTTGTGAGTTCCCTGCATTTTTCAGGGGGTTGGATTAGATGACCCTGGAGGCCCCTTCCAACTCTGTGATTCTATGGCTCTCCAGCTAAGCGGTTCCCCTGGGCAGCCTGGTCTTTGCTTAACGCTCCAAAATGGTCCTCCGTAATGTAATCAAAAGCGAGCCAGAACCCGTGCAGGAGGCCGCTGTCAGACTTTGGAACTTCCAATGAAGACAAACCATTTTGTTTCAAAATTTATCCATTTATTTGAGAACTAGTGGTCTGGGATAGAAGCAGATTGAGTTTGATACATTCCAAGGCCGTGCCTGGTATTTTGTAGAGTATGCTGATGACACCCAGCTTTATCTGCTTATGGACGACCGGCCCAATTCCGCAGGGCCTGTAAGACATCCCTCTTCCGGCTGGCCCACAACGAATCAGCACTGAGCACTGAACACCGAATACTGAACATGGAACACTGAACTTGAAACTGATGAGTGTAGCTTTAGGACCGCTGTATGATTTAATGTTCATGTATATTACAAATGTTTAGATTTTTAACTATAAATTATGAAATGTCAATTTTAATGTTTAATTTTATATTTTATGTTAGTTTTATATGTTGTAAGCCGCCCTGAGCCACCTAGTGGGAAGGGCGGGATATAAATCTTAAAATAAATAAATAAATAAATAAATAAATAGAGTACATGAAAGCAAAACAATAAAACCATTCTCACACCCTGAGAGACAGTTGCCTGTTCCCATGTCCTCTTATCTCTTTCCCAGGGAAAGAACCCCGCTGGTTACCTTGGGGCATGCCATCGTCAAAGGCTCAAGGCGCTTGTCGGTGCCAAGTGAGAAATTCCTCCCTTGCAGTTAGCAGCTGTCTCTTTCTGTTTGAAATGCAGATCTTTATTCTCATGGTTAGTAACAGCATACAAAATGGCGTTAGTTAGGGCAAGGGAACACATCTACTCATGGCACAGTTAAGAGTAAGTTACAATGTCTGACAGCCACATGGTGTGACTTTCATTGCTCTCTGCACGTGGTTCTCCTAGGTTCTTGTCGTACCTCCACCAGTTCCTTCAGCTGGACAGCGGCGTTCCCCAGGGGATGACCCAGCAGGTGACCCGCACGGTGGCCCAGATTCTTCAGAGAGCCAGTTTGGTGTAGGGGTTAAGCGTGTGGACTCTTATCTGGGAGAACTGAGTTGGATTCCCCACTCCTCCACTCACTTGCAGCAGCTGGAATGGCCTTGGGTCAGCCATAGCCCTTGTAGGAGTTGTCCTTGAAAGGGCAGCTATTGAAAGAGCTCTTTCAGCCCTACCACAAGAAAGCCAGTTTGGTGTAGTGGTTAAGTGTGTGGACTCTTATCTGGGAGAACTGAGTTGGATTCCCCATTCCTCTACTCACTTGCAGCAGCTGGAATGGCCTTGGGTCAGCCATAGCCCTTGTAGGAGTTGTCCTTGAAAGGGCAGCTATTGAAAGAGCTCTTTCAGCCCTACCACAAGAGAGCCAGTTTGGTGTAGTGGTTAAGCATGTGGACTCTTATCTGGGAGAACTGAGTTGGATTCCCCATTCCTCCACTCACTTGCAGCAGCTGGAATGGCCTTGGGTCAGCCATAGCCCTTGTAGGAGTTGTCCTTGAAAGGGCAGCTGCTGTAGGAGCTCTCTCTCAGCCCCACCTACCTCACAGAGTGTCTGTTGTGGGGTGGGGGAGGGAAAAAAAAGACTATGACCACTCCGAGACTCTGAGAATCATAGTACAGGGTGGGATATAAATCTAAAATCCTCACCATCACCATCATCATCGTCGTCTTCTTCTACTACTGCTTCTTCTGTCATTAGTCACCTTGCATGTAGAAACATGAGATCCACAGTTCAGGCTTTGAAATTTCTACTTTTATTCCAAAAGATTGGGGCTACAATCCCAATATGTTGATCTCTATGCAAAGGAATAATGTAAAAAACATGTTGGAAATGTAAAAAACATGAAGGTTCTTTCTTTCAGATGTGGTGGACTTGTGAAAAAGCGAAAGAATTCTGGAAGACGATACAACAAGAAATCTCCAAAATTTTGGGTTATGACTTTAAAAAAACTGCAGAGACTTTTTTGCTTGGATTACAATTAGAAAAATTTCCGAAGGAAGACAGGACTTTAATTTGGTACTTGCTCTCAGCTGCTAGGACATTGTTTGCGCAGCTGTGGAAGCAAGGAAAAATACCAGAAAAATGGGATTGGATTGTGATAGTTTTATCGTGGAGTGAGATGGACAAACTAACTAGAACTTTAAGAGACTATGATTTAGATATATTCAAAAAGGAGTGGAAGAAATTTAAAGGATATATGGAGAAAGAGTGGAATGTAAAAGGACATTGGACAATTTTTTAGTATTAATGAGAAAAAAAAAAGAATATTGAACTTTGATTGGTTAGCGGTACCTTTAGTATTGAACTTAAATTTATAACTTCGGGGAAGTCAAACATTGGAGGGAGGGGGGGTTGAAATATCATATGGGTTAGTATAGAAAATTTATACTTAATTTTTGTGACCATATGTTATCAATAAATTGTTAAAACACATGCAAAGGAATAATGTCAATTGTATTTTAAAACAAACAAACTCTTATCAATTATTTTTCCAGTCAATTGTGCAGCCTCATTAATATCCTGCACCCTTAACTCTTCCGAAACCCAAAGACGTTGCTGCAGAAGAAAATGACGCATGAAAGAGATTATCGCAGCTTTGCCACCCAACGCCAACCGCACATCCGGAGAGAGAGCCTAGATCCCCGCCTCACAGAGATGTTAAGAGACTACCAATAACGATGCAATATCTGTATACACGGATTTAAAAAAAAAAAAAAACTCGTTGAAAGATAAAAAATACATCGAGATATGAAAAAAAAAACCTCTACAGTCATCATTTCTTTATATTTGCTAATTTAGAAATAGTAACTAAAACTACAAGCGAAGAAGAAAAAATGCTGAGGAGTCATGTTTTCGCCGAATAGGAAGAAAAGCCATCTGAGACATATTCCTTATCTTGCCAAAAAAGAGAGAGAGGAGAATAATGTGGTGCGCTATACACTCCCCCCCCACACACACACACACCAATGTACAGAACTTATTCTATGCAGAAGGAAATTTTTCTCGGCAATAGGCCTTATATTTTACACTAATCCAACGGAATGCAGAGCGCCATCTGTCTACGGTGGCCTAGCAGGGGCTTGATAAAATTGCTAGCTTTGCTCTGGGTCTGAAGATGTGATTCTTTATTTGCGTTGCCAGCTCTGGACTGGGAAAGTCCTGGTGAGGGCGGGCTTGGGGGATGGAAGGGACTTAAGTAGGGTTCATAAGAACATAAGAGAAGCCATGTTAGATCAGGCCAATGGCCCATCCAGTCCAACATTCTGTGTCACACAGCGGCCAAATATATATATATATATATATATACACACACACACACACTGTGGCTAATAGCCACTGATGGACCTCTGCTCCATATTTTTATCTAACCCCTTCTTGAAGGTGGCTATGCTTGTGGACGCCACCACCTCCTGTGGCAGTGAATTCCACATGTTAATCACCCTTTGGGTGAAGAAGTACTTCCTTTTATCCGTTTTAACCTGTCTGCTCAGCAATTTCATCGAATGCCCACGAGTTCTTGTATTGTGAGAAAGGGAGAAAAGTACTTCTTTCTCTACTTTCTCCATCCCATGCATTATCTTGTAAACCTCTATCATGTCACCCCTCAGTCGACGTTTCTCCAAGCTAAAGAGCCCTAAGCGTTTCAACCTTTCTTCATAGGGAAGGTGTTCCAGCCCTTTAATCATTTTAGTTGCCCTTTTCTGAACTTTCTCCAATGCTATAATATCCTTTTTGAGGTGCGGCGACCAGAACTGCACACAGTACTCCAAATGACACCGCACCATCGATTTATACAGAGGCATTATGATACTGGCTGATTTGTTTTCAATTCCCTTCCTAATAATTCCCAGCATGGCGTTGGCCTTTTTTATTGCAAACGCACACTGTCTTGACATTTTCAGTGAATTATCTACCATGACCCCAAGATCTCTCTCTTGGTCTGTCTCTGCCAGTTCACACCCCATCAACTTGTATTTGTAGCTGGGATTCTTGGCCCCAATTGCTAGCTTTGCTCTGGGTCTGAAGATGTGATTCTTTATTTGCGTTGCCAGCTCTGGACTGGGAAAGTCCTGGTGAGGGCGGGCTTGGGGGATGGAAGGGACTTAAGTAGGGTTCCCAGGCCAGGGTTGGAAAAAACCTGAAGATTTCAGGGATGGAGACTAAAGGACTGGGGTGTCAAACATGCATCCAGAGGGCTTCTATCAGGCCCCCGAGCAACGGGCTATCGTCTGCTTCCTTCTCCATAACAGCTTGTTTTGCAAGGTTTCCTCAATTGCACAGGAGCTACAGAGCAAAACCTTTGTTTTCTCAATTGACTGAAGCTCCTCCCTGAAGGGAGGCAGAGCTTGCTTTGCCAGGCTCTCTCAATCACGCAGCAGAGGTACTGAACCAAGCCTCTCTTCCTTTTGTTGGTTTGAGTCTCCTCTCCTTCCTGGTCCACTGGGGAAGAAAGGAAAGAGCCAGAGCTTCCTTTTCCAGGTCCCTGGATCCCATGGGAGAAATACAAAGAAGCACCTTTAAGACCAATGAGTGCTAATGTTTTAAGCATGTTTTAAGGTTTGGTTTTTAAAAAAAAAAAAAAACCAAACTTTGCGTTTTTTCTGTGTCCTTTATAAAGTTTACATCGCTGCTACCTAATCTTAGGGGAGGGACGGTGGCTCAGTGGTAGAGCATCTGCTTCGTAAGCAGAAGGTCCCAGGTTCAATCCCTGGCATCTCCAACTAAAAAGGCTCCAGGCAAATAGGTGTGAAAAACCTAAGCTTGAGACCCTGGAGAGCCAGGAATGGGGCTGTGGCTCAGTGGCAGAGCATCTGCTTGGTAAGCAGAAGGTCCCAGGTTCAATCCCTGGCATCTCCAACTGAAAAGGGTCCAGGCAAATAGGCGTGAAAAACCTCAGCTTGAGACCCTGGAGAGCCGCTGCCAGTCTGAGTAGCCAATACTGACTTTGATGGACCGAAAGTCTGATTCAGTATAAGGCAGCTTCATATGTCCATATAATCTTAGATAGGTACACACATGGCCTGGCCTGACATGGCCCAGCCCAGCAAGGTCTCATTTCTGTCAGAATCGGTCTTCATAACAAATGAGTTTGACACCCATGCAAAGTAACCGATCTGGAACTATTAAAAAAAACTGAAGCTACAGGTCTTTGCGAGAAGTGCTTGGTCATGACTGGAGCTTAGAGAAAGCCTGGGAGGGGAAAACGAGTTCTGAGTTTCCAGATACCCCGTTTAGCTCTTATGCAGTACAAATAGAAATTCCCTACACATCTAAGAATCTACATTGAGCAGCCGACGTTTGAAGTGGCCAGGTTTGCAGATGACACTAAATCGTTCAGGGTGGTGAGAACCAGAGAGGATTGTGAGGCACTCCAAAGGGAACTGTCGAGGCTGGGTGAGTGGGCATCAACGTGGCAGATGGGGTTCAGTGTGGCCAAGTGCAAAGTAATGCACATTGGGGCCAAGAATCCCAGCTACAAATACAAGTTGATGGGGTGTGAACTGGCAGAGACTGACCAAGAGAGAGATCTTGGGGTCGTGGTAGATAACTCACTGAAAATATCAAGACAGTGTGCGATTGCAATAAAAAAGGCCAACGCCATGCTGGGAATTATTAGGAAGGGAACTGAAAACAAATCAGCCAGTATCATAATGCCCCTGTATAAATCGATGGTGCGGTCTCATTTGGAATACTGTGTACAATTCTGGTCACCGCACCTCAAAAAGGATATTATAGCATTGGGAAAAGTGCAGAAAAGGGCAACTAGAGTGATTAAAGGTTTGGACCACTTTCCCTATGAAGAAAGGTTAAAACGCTTGGGGTTTTTTAGCTTGGAGAAACGTCGACTATGGGATGACATGATAGAGGTTTACAAGATTATGCATGGGATAGAGAAAGTAGAGAAAGAAGTCCTTTTCTCCCTTTCTCACAGTAGAAGAACTCATGGGCATTCAATGAAATTGCTGAGCAGTAAGGTTAAAATGGATTGAAGGAAGTACTTCTTCACCCAAAGGGTAATTAGCACGTGGAATTCACTGCCACAGGAGGTGGCTGCGGCTACAAGCATAGCCAGCTTTAAGAGGGAGTTAGATAAAAATATGAGGCAGAGGTCCATCTGTGGCTATTAGCCACAGTGTGTGTGTGTGTATGTGTGTGTGTGTGTATTTGGCCTCTGTGTGACAGAGTGTTGGACTGGATGGGCCACTGGCCTGATCCAACATGGCTTCTCTTATGTTCTTCTGTGACACAGTGTTGGACTGGATGGGCCATTGGCCTGATCCAACAGGGCTTTTCTTATGTTCTTATGCCCATTCCCCTTGGCATTCTTAAGGTGGTCCTTCATTCTATTTGCTTCACAGGAGGCTGAACCTTAAGAAAAAGGAAATGGCCTCTGGGTTTTTTTTTAAAAAAAATATCATTAGGCGTTTGGCTCTTCTCCTGCTGATGTTTCATTTGCTATATATATATATGTTTTGATAAGGCTAGTTATGTTTTTGTTTTAGAGTAGCTTTATTTGTGCTATTAGAGCCAGTTTGGGTTAAGTGCACGGACTCTTATCTGGGAGAACCGGGCTTGATTCCCCCACTCCTCTACTTACAGCTGCTAGGATGGCCTTGGGTTGGCTATAGCTATCACAGGAGTTGTCCTTGAAAGGGCAGCTGCTGTGAGACCCCTCTCAGCCTCACCCACCGCACAGGGTGTCTGTTGTGGGGGGAAAAGATATAGAAGATGGTAAGCCGCTTACAACCATATGTCCCCTCTGTGTCAGCTCGCTGGGTGTTTCCTTCACCAGTTTGGTGTAGTGGCTAAGTGTGCAAACTCTTATATGGGAGAACTGGGTTTGATTCCCCACTCCTCCACTTGCAGCTGCTGGGATGGCCTTGGGTCAGCCATAGCTCTCACAGGAGTTGTCCTTGAAAGGGCATCTGCTGCAAGAGCTCTCTCAGCCCCACCTACCTCACAGGGTGTCTGCTGTGTGGGAAGAAGATAGGGTTGCCAAGTCCCCAGCGTTCTCTGGCGGGAAACTTTCATGTGTGCTTTGTGCGCGCGTGATGCAATGACATCACCTGGAAGTGACGTCATTGCACCGGGACATTGCTCGCGGCTGCTCTAGGCGTTTCCTGGGAAATTCTATGGTTTTCCTGAACGCTTTAGCCATTTGGGAGGGAAAACTCTATGGTACAATAGGTACCCTAGAGTTTTTCCCCTCCCAAATAACTAGAGAGTCTAGGAAAACCAAAGAGTTTCCCTGGAAACGTCTAGGGTGGTCGCTGTGCGATGTCACTGCCACGATGACGTCAGTTCCGGTTGATGTCATCGTGCCGATGACGTCGGGGTAGGTTTCCCCACCAGCTCAATATGGGCTGAAAGGTTGGGAACTTCCTGTGCAGGGGAACCCCCACCCGGACTGGGGGTTTGGCAGCCCTAGAAGAAGATAAATTTGATTGTAAACCACTCTTAGATTTAGAGGGAAGGACGGGGTACCAATCTAATGTATCTAATCTAATCTAATCTCCCCACACGTTCCCCAGAAAGTACTTAGATCTGGATCCCAAAACCTATTCGTGATCCCTGGGCTGAAGGAACCAAAACTAACATCCACCAGAGAGAGGGCCTTCTTGGTGGCAGCCCCCTACTGGTGGAACCAACTGCTGGAGGAAGTGAGGGCCTTGCGGGACCTCGCTCTGTTCTGCAAGGCCTGTAAAACCACACTCTTTATTTATTTTATTTTAGTAAATTTCAATTCCGCCCATTCCCCGTAGGGCTCAGGGCGGAGTACAACATATAATAAAACAATAAAAAACAATTAAGAAAACCATTTTAAAACAGACAACTCAACAGCACTCCGATTATCATGGCATCACATATTGCCCAGCCTAGCCATCTCACATCATGATATCTCATAGGGATGGCAGTTTTTATTCCAATTACTAGCACAGATGACAATGCTGCCCGGAGAGGCCAACCAGATCAAGAAGAGACGCCCGCGGCCTCAGCTAAAAGCCTCAACTCTTTTGGTTGGAGAGCCAGTTTGGTGTAGTGGTTAAGTGTGCGGACTCTTATCTGGGAGAACCGGGTTTGATACCCCACTCCTCCACTTGCACCTGCTGGAATGGCCTTGGGTCAGCCATAGCTCTGGCAGAGGTTGTCCTTGAAAGGGCAGCTGCTGTGAGAGCCCTCTCAGCCCCACCCACCTCACAGGGTGTCTGTTGTGGGGGGAGAAGATATGAGAGATTGTAAGCCACTCTGAGTCTCTGATTCAGAGAGAAGGGCGGGGTATAAATCTGCAATTCTTCTTCTTCTTTAACTGTTTGAGTTACCATTATGGTAGGAGAAAATGTAAGAACACTGAAGCCATCGGAAGTGATACAACTACATACGATGTTAGCACCAGATTTTTGTTAATTATTGAATTTTAAATTGATGTGTTAATGCTATGAAATGTTAATCGATTGCTGTGATTTTATTGCTGTGAGCCGCCCTGAGTAAAGTAATGTCTTCTTCTTCTTCTTCTTCCCCAACTGGAATTTTTTTCCCCCTTGCCAAAGGAAAGAGAAAGTCCAAAACTTCTGGTGGATTTCTTTTAATGTTCCTTAACCTTCCTAAACGTCACTTTACAATTTTAAATTTTTGGGGGGAAATTCATAATGCAGCCTCCTGATAGCTAGTGTATGAAACGCAAAACCCCAAGCTTAGAGAACTGAAATATCGATCGGGTAAACAAAACAGGGATTTCTCATGCTTCTTGCCTGCACGATGAATTTTGTGTCGCCGTGAATTATGAAACGGCAACATTTGCAGCGAAACCAGCGATCCAAACCGTACCCGTGAATGCAAATCAGCGGAGTGTTCTGTGCACTGCCATTGGTTTTGCCTTAGAGGAAGTCAAAAAATGATCCTCTATTGTATCATCATCCTTGAAGCGACATCCTTCTTTAGCTGTGAAGATCTGACACCAACGCCGGTTGCTGGTTTGACGCTACCTGTCAGATCAGCATTACTTGGGATAAAAGTACTGACAATCTATAAATATGTACGAGGGGGGATATAAGCTGTTTGCTTGCACAATGGGACGATAATGAAACATATCTGTAAGTTTGTTCCAATCGTGATCTCTCATAACCACCCACTGTTTAGTCATTTTGTAATAATGTGATGGATGGAGAGGTATCGGAGCTGAAACGCCAAATAGATCTGCTCAAATTACATCAGTCGGTAGCAAAAATAAGACTCTCGGTATACCGGGAGAACGAAATGGCCATGTTCTCATTCCACCGAGTGATGTTCTATTTTTCACACACTGCACTGAACTCCAATTACCATTCCAAATAAGAGGTGTCAAGGGGGAACGGATCCTGAAGGCTGGGTGATGCAGAGTGAGATCGCGTCTGTACAGTAGGTGAGCTCCCAGCAGCGAGAGGGAGATGGATTTTGCACAAACCATATTGCGGGGAAACTTTTTAGAATCATAGAGTTGGAAGGGAGTTGGAATTGAGTTGGAATTTGTAGCTCCTCCACAATTTAGAATCATAGAGTTGGAAGGGATCTCCAGGGTTATCTAGTCCAACCCCCTGCACAATGCAGGAAACTCACAAACACTTCCCCCTCAATTCACTGGATCTTCATCGCTGTCAGGTGGCCATCTAGCCTCTGTTTAAAAACCTCCAAGGAAGGAGAGCCCACCACCTCCCAAGGAAGCCTGTTCCACTGAGGAATTGCTTTAATGGTCAGGAAGTTCTTCCTAATGTTCAGCCAGAAACTCTTTTGATTTAATTTCAACCCATTGGTTCTGGTCCAACCTTCTGGGGCCACAGAAAACAATTCCACACCATCCTCCAGATGACAGTCCTTCAAGGACGTGACGGTGATCCTATCACCTCTCAGCCACCTCCTTTCCAGGCTAAACATGCCCAGCTCCTTCAACCTGTGCAGCTCTCATTCTCTGGAGAATTCTGAAAACTCAACCAAAAACTGTAGAAAGCTGCTTCGTTGATATGGAGCAGTTAAGACTCAGTTCAAATACTTTGTGGAAAGTCTCTTTGCCTGGGGATGCTGCATGACCTCACTCCAGACCAAGGCCATCAAGCTTCAGATTGGTTAATATCTGGAGATTTGGGGGGTGAGGCCTAAGGAGGGCGGGGTTTGGGGAGGGGGAGGAGTTCAACGGGGCATCATGCTATGGAGTCGACCATCCCAAGGTGGCCTTTTTTTGCTCCAGGTGAACTGACCTCTGTTACCTGGTGATCAGTTACAATCCCAGGCAGGGGTGGAATTCTAGCAGGAACTCCTTTGAATATTAGGCCACACACCCCTGATGTAGCCAGTCCTCCTGGAGCTTACAAAAAAGAGCCTTGTAAGCTCTGGGAGGATTGGCTACATCAGGGGTGTGGATTTAACTCTAAATTGCCACTAGGTTTCATCAGCAACAAATCTGAAGAGCTCTTCATATGTTCATGTGATAAGCAGGGGTGGAATTCTAACAGTGCTCCTTTGCATATCAGGCCACACCTCCTGATGTTGCCAATCCCCCAAGAACTTACAAAGATATTTTTGTAAGCTCTTGGAGGATTGGCTACCTCAGGGGTGTGTGGCCTAATATGCAAAAGAGCTCCTGCTAGAATTCCACAACTGATGATAAATACAGGGTTTTCAGCTCTGGGTGAGGAAATACCTGAAGATTTTGGGAGCAGAGCATGGGAAGGGTGGGGCCTAGGGGAGGGGAGGGAGTCCATCCGGGTATAATGCCACGGAATCCATCCTCTAAAGCAGCCATTTTTCCAGGGGAACAGATCTTGGTTGTCTGAAAATCAGCTGTAATAGGAGCAGGGGTTATTTCACAGAAAAAGAGGTGCCGGAGCTCATTAGCACAACTCATTTGCATATGCCACACACCCCTGACATCATCGGAAGGGGAACTGAATTATCTCAGCTCAGCATCCACCTTCAAATGCTTCTTGAATTAGAATTGTCATAATAAAACTTACTCCCATCATACTTTTTAAATGACTTTGTCCTATGTGCCCATAGTGGTATGATGAAGATTTCCATCTGTCTGCTTGATATGTTTGGGTTATTTTCACATTTTTTGTGGGGAAAAATATTAGAAAGTTTGTCAAATCTTAGAGTTCAGCAAAATTCTCACAGGGGGTTTGAACAGAAGCAAGTATTGGGAGGGAGGGAGGGAGGGAGGGAGGGAGGGAGGAAGGAAGGAAGGAAGGAAGGAAGGAAGGAAGGAAGGAAGGAAGGAAGGAAGGAAGGAAGGAAGGAAGGAAGGAAGGAAGGAAGGAAGGAAGGGAGGGAGGGAGGGAGGAAGAAGAGAAGAGAGAGAAAGAAAGGAGGGAGGGAGGGAGGGAGGAAGGAAGGGAGGGAGGGAGGAGAGAAGAGAGAGAAAGAAAGAAAGAAAGAAAGAAAGAAAGAAAGAAAGAAAGAAAGAAAGAAAGAAAGAAAGAAAGAAAGAAAGAAAGAAAGAAAGAAAGAAAGAACAGTAAAACATAGAGGTTCTGGAGCTCTACTCCTGTGAGCTCCTGCCCAAGATGAGGTCTGAATAGGGGGAAGAAGAAGAAGACTGCAGATTTATACCCCACCCTTCTCTCTGAATCAGAGACTCAGAGCGACTTACGATGTCCTATATCTTCCTCCGCCCACAACAGACACCCTGTGAGGTGGGTGGGGCTGGAGAGGGCTCTCACAGCAGCTGCCCTTTCAAGGACAACCTCTGCCAGAGCTGTGGCTGACCCAAGGCCATTCCAGCAGGTGCAAGTGGAGGAGGGGGGGAATCAAACCCAATTCCCCCAGATAAGAGTCCGCACACTTCACCACTACACCAAACTGGCTCTCCAGTAGATCATTACACCAAACTGGAGATCCCCGGTTGCCACCTGGAGGCTGGCAGCCCTAGTACCAGCTTCATCCCCCTCCCCCCCCCAAAAAAGGGCAAAAGACACCATGAAGCAAAAGGGGAAACAACCTTCAAGTCATGCAATATTCCTGAGCAACAGAAACTGCAGAGGTTGGATGTAAGAACTGCTACCCCCCCTGGGAGTTACAAAGTGCTACCCAGAGTTCAAGGTATAAAAATGAGCACCATCTTCCCCCTAGTTCTCCGGGATACAACCACCATCTTCCCCCTAGTTCTCCGGGATACAACCACCATCTTCCCCCTAGTTCTCCGGGATACAACCATGGCTAAAATGTAATTAGTAGATTTTCTTTTTTCAAAAAAAAGGAAAGAAAGTTAGGCGAAACCATTGCACGGCCACAACTATTCAATCAGAAAGTGCTGATGGAACATATATAGGCACAGGCGAAGCTTTTATTTAAATAGGGGTTACAGTCCTAATAAAACACAAAGGGGAAAAAGGGGGGGCAGAGGTTCTCTTAGACAGGTAATGAAAGAAAAAATTAAACTCATCCAATTACATCTGGGGAAAAATCCATTACCTATCGTGGCGAGAGGACAGCCCCGGGAAATTTCAGATGCAAAACTAATAATGAAGGCACACTGTCCTTTCAACAGATTCTAAATGAGCTCTAATTTTCTTACATCCACCATTCCCAAACTATATAAATTTCAACTAAGCAGAAAAAAAAGTGACATGTTAGCACAATTGTTATTCCAAACAGGTACATCTGCTTGCTCACCTTAATTAGACTTAATCCCAAAAGAAAGCCCATCTTTCCTTATTTCTTTCAATGCGATCATCCGCTTTGCCTCCACTTTTTTCCCCCCGTTTCTAATAGGTTTTGCCCTAACCTTTCCGCTATTGTCATTTTCCGTTCTTTTTTTTTTCCTTTTCTTTTTTTTTTTTTGACATTCTAATGGAAATTGAAGAGCTGTAGTTCACTCGGCCAACTGATTGCTGGAGTTTTCCTAAAATGTCAAAGAGTTAAGGAGGTGGAAGAGGCGGAAGAAAGCAAGGGGGCAGCCATCTTGCTTGAGTGAAGGAACCTGGGCGGAGACTGCAAACTTAGCGTGTGTATGCTAAATGCCCTCAAGTGATGGCCACAGGAATCAACATCTTTAAAAGGGATTCGATAGATTCAGGGCAGATAAATCTATCAATGATAACTCTACCAGTCACAGTTACTAGGAAAATCTCCACATTAAGAGGAACTAATGCTCTGAATCCCAGAACCAGGAGGCAACATTGGGGAAGGTCTCAGCCTCTATGCCTTGTTGGCCTTCCAGAGGAACTGGTTGGCCACTGTGTGAGGCCAGAATGCCGGACGGGATGGTCTACTGGTCTGATTCAGCAGGACTCTTCTTATGTCTTTATGAAGCCCTCAGACTCTCTGCCCTGTCGTTGGCCCTCCAGAGGAACTGGATGCTCATTGTGTGAGACAGGATGCTGGACTAGATGGACCATTAGTCTGATCTAGCAGGGCTCTTCTGATGTTCTTATGAAGGCCTCAGCCTCTCTGCCCTGTTGTTGGCCCTCCAGAGAAACTGGTTGGACACTGTGTGAGATGGGATGCTGGACCAGATGGACCTTTACTGGTCTGATCCAGCAGGGCTCTTCTGATGCTCTTCTCAGGGGAAGGTCTTGGCCTCCCTGCCCTGTTGTTGGCCCTCCAGAGGAACTGGTTGGCCACTTTGTGAGAAAGGATGCTGGACTAAATAGACCACTGGTTTGATCCAGTAGGGTTCTTTTATGTTCTTAAGTCACTTCCAACTTATGGATACCAAACGAATTAATGCCCTCCAAAACATTCCATCACCTTACTCAAGTTTTGTAGACCGAGGGCCAAGGCTTCTTTAGTTAAATCAATCCACCTCCTGTTGGGTCTTCCTCTTTTCCTGTTGCCTTCTGCAGACTTTGGCATATCATTTTCTAAGCAGTTATGTTCCATATGAACCACTGTGTTTGTCCTGAATTAAATCCCCAGGGCTGGTTCTTCAAAGAAGCACAAAATATCAGTTCCTTGATATCTCACATCTGAGATATCAAGGATATCTCTCATCTGATTGTGAAAAGTGACTGGAGGACAAGCAAAGCTTTTGAGGTGACATATGGCAAAAATAACATTCCAGCAGGGGTATTCTGGGAAGGGTGATGCACACATGGATGCCATCACTTGATGCCAAGAAGACCCCTGTTTGTCAGATCAGAGGTCCAGCAGGTCCAGCATCCAATCTCACTAGAGATGCCAGCCTCCAGCTGGTTCCTGAATCACAACACTGCAACTGATCTCCCTTGGAGAAAATGACTGCTTTGAAATTCAGACTCTAGGGCAGGGATGGCCAAACTTGTTTAACGTAAGAGCCACATAGAATAAATTTCAGATGTCTGAGGGAAGGAAGGAAGGAAGGAATCACCCAAAGGGTGATTAACGCATGGAATTTACTGCCACGGGAGGTGGCGGTGGCTACAAGCATAGCAAGCTTCAAGAGGAGATTGCATAAGCATATGGAGCAGAGGTCCATCAGTGGCTATTAGCCACAGCGTAGTGTTGAAACTTTCTGTCTGGAACAAGTGTTGCTCTGTATTCTTGGTGCTTGGGAGGGGCAACCGTGTGTGGGCATCTAGTGTCCTGGCTCCACTGATGGACCTCCTGATGGCACCAGGTTTTTGTTGGCCACTGTGTGACACAGGGTGTTGGACTGGAGGGGCCATTGGCCTGATCCAACATGGCTTCTCTTATGTTAGGAAGGAAGGAAGGAAGGAAGGAAGGAAGGAAGGAAGGCCGAAGGAAGGAAGGAAGGAAGGAAGGAAGGAAGGAAGGAAGGAAGGAAGGAAGGAAATTGTTAAGCATTGTGAATCCTCTCTTTGTTATAATTGTCAGATCATAGAATTGTTACTAACCATGAATTAAACCCAGGCACATCAAAGTAGCAACCCCCCTCCATTGCTTCTTTTGCTTTTACTAACAAATGCAGGAATGTCCTCTTTGAAGATAAGACCTCCTGGGACTAGTTCCCAGGCCCAGCGAGGCCTGGACCCAGGATGCGCCAACCGCAATAGAGATAAGGAATGTAGTGTGTGAATTTCACACGTGAATGTAAAATTGTTTATAGAACCTTTGATGTGCCATTTTAAAGCATGTACTCTGTTGTTACTAAGTAACAGTTCAATACCTAGCTCGTCTGAGCCACATGGATTATCATTAAACCACACTTTGTTTCAAAATCCAAGGACTGGTTATTTGGAAAACTCATGCTTGGCAGAAATAGATGGGGGAAAGGAGGAGGGTGTAAGAGGTGAAAGAAAACAACTTTAAGCCACTGGCTGGCTTGGAGTAATAATAATAATATAAATTTTATTTATATCCCGCCCTCCCCGCCTAGGCAGGCTCAGGGCGGCTAACAACATGTTCGATAAAATTATACAATATATAATAAGTTTAAAAACAGCATTTAAATTATACAATAATTTAAAACAACAATATCTAAAACCAGTTCCGATTGTCTGAGCCATTCCATAATTTAACAGCAGCGGTGATGTTCTGATGTTATTCTGTCCATTTATATAATGGCAGAGATCACTAGATGGAATCATTTGGTGGGTTGAACAGCCATCTTTGTCAGCAGTCTACAAAGGCCTGCCTGAAAGAATGGTCTTACAGGCCCTGCGGATTGGTCCAGATTCGCAGAGCCCGCACCTCCTTCGGGAGCTGGTTCCAGAGGCACGGGGCTGTAACAGAGAAGGCCCATGCACGGGTGCTCTGTGATTTTGCCTCCTTTGGCCCAGGGATAGTCAGCTTGTTCTTCCCTGCTGACCTCAGTGCTCTTTGGGGCTCATATGGGAGAGACGGTCCCTCAGGTAGGCAGGTCCTCGGCCATATAGGCTTTAAAGGTGATAACCAGCACTTTGTAGCGGACCCGGTATGTAACTGGCAGCCAGTGCAGTTCACGCAGCCCCGGCTGTATATGCTCCCATTTCGGAGTAATGATTTAAAGTGATTTAAAGACACAAATGCCTTCTCCGAGCAAGTCAATGGGGTTGTGGGGGTTTCAAGACCCGCAGAATATGTTTGAAGGAACCACGTGTGACTCCTGAGCTTCAGTTTGGCCACCCCTGCTCTACGGTATCCTACCTTGCTGAGGTCTCTCCCTTCCCCCATGCCAGCCCTCCCCATCCTGTGTATAATTGTATCAACCTTTGTCATGTTCCCTTCTTAGTTGTCTCTTTTCTCAACTGGAAAGTCCCAGACTCTTTAGCCTTCTCTCTGTCAAGCATAAATATGTATTATCTCTGCCCGGGCTGGGCTAGGACTGAGTAAGGTTGCAGGTCCAAAAAATATCTGGGGACTTTGGAGGTGGAGCCAGGAGACTTTGGGGGCGGAGTCAGGGGCAAGGGTGTGACAAGCACGGCTGAACTCCAAAGGGAGTTCTGGCCCTCAAGCATCGATATTTCTCAATGACCAGTCTTTCGTTGTTAAATCCAAAGTTGCTTTATTGCAGAAACTCAGAAGCTTTACCAAGGACAGAATCCTTGGAAGTAATGACATATACATGGGTGCATAGTTGCTATATAGGATTACTTCAAAGGATGGTAGGAAGATGCAATTTGAGTCACGGGTTCAAAGGTTACTACACAGTATCTCTTTTATTACTAAAGAATCTAGGCTATTAAAAACATCTCCCTTTCTCACACTTCTCCGAGACCTGATAAG
This sequence comes from Heteronotia binoei, assembly GCF_032191835.1. Classification (NCBI taxonomy): domain Eukaryota; kingdom Metazoa; phylum Chordata; class Lepidosauria; order Squamata; family Gekkonidae; genus Heteronotia; species Heteronotia binoei. Next base: position 176,816,311 of record NC_083226.1, read on the forward strand.
AACTGTCTGTGTGAATCTGGGGGAGAGGCACCTCACAGCTTTACCAGCCAGGCTGTAGCGTAAACATCTTTGGGCTAGATAGATTTACTGCTGGTCCAACCGTTGTAAAGAGGAGGGGGGCGGTGGACACTAGTGGCCTGCTCTCTGTCTAAGAAACCATCATGGCACTTAGAAATATGCATGCTTGACACTCTCCCTGGGAAGGTGCTCCAACCCCCTAATCATCTTGGTTTTCCTTTTCTGTACTTTTCCCCCAACTCTGCGATACATTGACCAGAACTTCACAAAGTGTTTTAAATGAGGCCAAGCCATATATCTATACAGAGGAAATAGAATAGTCACTGTTTCATTTTCAGTCCCTTTCCTAATAACCTGTGCATGGAGTTTTTATTTTTCACTGCCACAGCACACTAAACAAGGACACCTTAATTATGCCTCCTGAAAAATTACACTTAGGTTCAGTAAGCAAAGCAGTCCTATATGTGACCCTCAGGACATAGTTTCCTCTTTTGGTCACATTGAGATGGGAAAGAAGAAGAAGAAGAGTGTCTTACAATCTCCTTTGCCTCCCCCCCCCAACAAACACTCTGTGAGGTGGGTGGGGCTGAGAGCTCTCCCAGAAGCTGCCCTTTCAAGGACAACCTCTGCCAAAGCTATGGCTGACCCAAGGCCATTCCAGCAGCTGCAAGTGGAGGAGTGGGGAATCAAACCCAGTTCTCCCAGATAAGAGTCCATGTACTTAACCACTTCACCAAACTGGCTTGGGTGGAAGCCCACTTTGGAGTCTTCCCATAAGTTGTCTTGAGTTCCTTGATGGTGAGAAGATGGGATCTAAATAAATCTTTTTGAGGGATATCTACAGATCTTCTCTGAGGACGAACAGGGGAATTCAACACATCTCTGGCTCTCATCACATTCTGCCTAAAGCAACATTGGAAGCTAGTATAAACATTTCTCCTGAACATCAAGAACATAAGAGAAACGACTACTGAGGAATTGCACAACTGTCCCATAAGCTGCCCTTTCAAGGACAACTCCTACCAGAGCTATGGCTGACCCAAGCCCATTCCAGCAGCTGTTAAGTGGAGGAGTGGGGAATCAAGCCCGGTTCTCCCAGATAAGAGTCCACGAACTTAACCACTGCACCAAACTGGTTCTCTAGATACTGGAGATGGCTCTGATGAGGCTCTGATGAAGCAGATACTGAATGGCTCTGATGAGGATTTTCAGCTCTGGCTTGGAGTCTAGGGAGGGAGGAGTTTGAGACAGTGTGAATGACCCAAATTACCCAGTATCCTTTGTGGCGGTGCAGGGATTTAAACCTCTCAGATTCTAGTCCAGCTTGCAGGTATGCATTTATGGAGATGCATCTTCATGAAGACTGGACAGGTGAATGACATCTCCAGTGGAAGCACTAAAAGGAATCTGAGCCATCCAGATGCGACTTGGTGCTTGTAGAGAACTGGAGCCAAGATGCATATTTCTATTGAAGTCCTGATCCTATTGTTTATTTTTTAATGGAGTTGGGATTGCCTCCTTGATGTTAGAACTGCCTACGGCGAAATACAATAAAATGCCCAGTTTTCATTAGGTGGAAATAGATGGATCTAAATGATTTGATATTTTAATGTAATGGGGTGGTGGGGGGGGGGAGAGAGAAATAACGAAAGAGAGGATGACGTTACAAATAAGTACCCTCATCCGTAATCTGGCAGGGAAACAGCTTCTATCGATGAAACACCTTGCTAGGCAAGCGTCTCATGTGCTAGAAGGCGATATGATGCCCTGTTCCAATCTAACAGACCCTCTTCCAAGGTCTGTCCTTTATTAAGAGCCAGCTGTCATCTAGAAGGAACAGGACATTCTTTTTTTTAAAAAATGTTTTGACTATGGAAATGGGCTATGGTCTGATGTTGGTCTTCCAGAGTAATTGGTTGGATGCTGTGCCAGATAGGATGCTGGACTAGATGGACCACTGGCCAGTGAAATGGTCCTCAACTTAAAACCAGACTCCTGAATCCATATTACAGTGATATTCAGACTAGACTACTGTAATGCATTATGTATTGGTGTTCCTAAACTAGACCCAGAGAATACATAAGAGAAGCCCTGTTGGATCAGGCCAATGGCCCATCCAGTCCAACACTCTGTGTCACATAAGAATATAAGAGAAGCCCTGTTGGATCAGGCCAGTGGCCCATCCAGTCCAACACTCTGTGCCACATAAGAACATAAGAGAAGCCATGTTGGATCAGGCCAGTGGCCCATCCAGTCCAACACTCTGTGTCACACAGTAGCTAAAAAACCCAGGCACCATCAGGTGGTCCATCAGTGGGGACAGGATGCTAGAAGCCCTCCCACTGTCCCCCCCACCAAGTACTAAAAATACAGAGCATCGCTGACCTAGACAGAGAGTTCCATCAATACCCTGTAGTTAATAGCCACTAATAGACCTCTGTTCCATATGTTTATCCAATCATCCAATCCACTCTCGAAGGTGTCTATGCTTGTAGCCACCAGCACCTCCTGTGGTAGTGAATTCCATGAATCACCCTTTGGGTGAAGATGTCCTGTAAGATGGTCCTTAACCAGAACCAGCCTTCTGGATCCATATTACAGTGATATTCAGACTAGACTACTGTAATGCATTGTGCATTGGTGTTCCCTAAACTGGACCCAGAGAAGAACATAAGAGAAGCCATGTTGGATCAGGCCAATGGCCTATCCAGTTCAATACTATGTCACACAGTGGTCAAAAAACCCCAGGTGCCATCAGGAGATCCATAAGTGGGGCCAGGACACTAGACGCTCCCACTGTTGCCCCCCTCCCCCCTGTACCAAGAATACAGAGCATCACTTACTCCAGACAAAGAGTCCATCAATACCCTGTAGTTAATAGCCACTAATGGACCTCTGTTCCATATGTTTATCCAATCCGCTCTTGAAGGTGTTTATGCTTGTAGCCGCCACCACCTCCTGTGGTAGTGAATTCCATGAATCACCCTTTGGGTGAAGATGTCCTGTAAGATGGTCCTTAACCAGAACCAGCCTTCTGGATCCATATTACAGCGAAATTCAGACTAGACTACTGTAATGCATTGTGCATTGGTGTTCCCTAAACTGGACCCAGAGAAGAACATAAGAGAAGCCATGTTGGATCAGGCCAATAGCCTACCCAGTTCAATACTCTGTGTCACACAGTGGCCAAAAAACCCCAGCTGCCATCAGAAGGTCCATCAGTGGGGCCAGGACACTAGAAGCCCTCCCACTCTTGCCCTCCCAGTACCAAGAATACAGAGCATCACTTGCTCCAGACAGAGAGCTAATACCCTGTAGCTAATAATCACTGATGAAATTCTGCTCCATATGCTTATCCAATCCCCTCTTGAAGCTATCTATGCTTATAGCTGCCACCACCTCCTGTGGAAGTGAATTCCATGTGTTAATCACCCTTTGGGTGAAGATGGCCCTTAACCTGACCTGGCCTCCTGAATTCCATGTGTTAATCACCCTTTGGATGAAGATGTCCTGTAACATTGTCCTTAACCTGACCCAGCCTCTTGGATCCACATTACAGTGATATTCAGACTAGACTACTGTAATGCATTGTGCACTGGTGTTCCCTAAACTGGACCCAAAGAGGAATGCAAGAGAAGCCATCTTGGATTAGGTCAAAGGCCTATTCAGTTCAATTCTCTGTGTCACACAGTGGCCAAAAAACCCAGGTGCCATCAGGAGGTCCATCAGTGGGGCCAGGACACTAGAAGCCCTCCCACTGTTGCCCCCCCCCCCCAGGACCAAAAATAAAGAGCATCACTGCCCCAGACAGAGTTCCAACAATACGCTGTGGCTAATAGCCACTGATGGACCTCTGCTCCAAATGCTTATCCAATCCCCTCTTGAAGCTGTCTATGCTTGTAGCCGCCACCACCTCCTGTGGCAGTGAATTCCATGTGTTAATCACCCTTTGGGTGAAGATGGCCCTTAACCTGACCCGGTCTCCTGGATTTACATTACAGTGATATTCAGACTAGACTACTGTAAATCATTGTGCAGTGGTGTTACCTTAATCGGACACAGGGAAGGGGAAACTAGTTTTAAAAGGGTTTCTGAAGGGAATAACATGAGCCCATGTGGTCTGTTTATAGTACAGTGGATCCTGGTGGGGGCGGGGGTAGAATTCTAGCAGGAGCTCCTTTGCATATTAGGCCACGCACCCCTGATGTAGCCAATCCTCCAAGAGCTTGCAAAAAAGAGCCTTGTAAACTCTTGGAGGATTGGCTACATCAGGGGGCATGGCCTAATATGCAAAGGAGCTCCTGCTAGAATTGCACTCCTGGGTGGGGGTACCCCAACATAAAGTGATGAAGAGAGCGAGAGAATGAATGTAAATACATAAATTCAGGGGTAGCATTGTAGAAAAATAGGTGGTCGAGCTCATCCAGGGATTGTTATGCAGCTGCATCTACTATTCAATGGACAAGGTGGGGAGGGGAGGGGGAATCCTCAGAAAAGTTCAGGAGCTGTGCTCCTGTAAGCTCCTGCTGAATCCGAGGCATGCATAAATTAATTATACACAAAATAGAGTTAAGAAGAGTAAAAATGTAAAGAACTTACGCTAGGCACTTGAGAACTTATTTCCTAAGCAAGCAAACACAGGGACACACAGGCTGGGTCCAGACCGGAAGCTTCAAATGCGTGGGCAGTGCCCCAAATCAGGCCCGTTTAAAATGGAGCAATACGACACAAGAGGTTTTTTAGAAACAAATCTGGAAAATAAACAATAGCTATCAATCCTGAGTGAGGTGATGCCATCTTTCAGAAGGGGGTGGAAGAAAAAGCCAAAGTTATAATAAAAAATAATGGCACTTTCACACTGACTAAATAACGTGCTTTCAATCCACTTTCGATGCGTTTCGCAAATGGATTTTGTTGTGTGAAATAGGAAAGTCCACTTGCAAAGAGTCATTGAAGTCGATTGACTGCATTATTTAGCAGTATTTATTCTTTAGGGAGGGATGGTAGCTCAGTGGTACAGGATCTGCCTGGTAAGCAGAAAGTCCCAGGTTCAATCCCCGGCATCTCCAACTCAAATGGGTCCAGGCAAGTAGGTGTGAAAACCCGCAGCTTAAGACCCTGGAGAGCCACTGCCAGTTTGAGTAGACAATACTGACTTTGATGGACTGAGGGTCTGATTCAGTATAAGGCAGCTTCATAAGTGTTAGGGAGGGACAGTGATTCAGTGGTAGAGAATCTGCTTGGTAAGCAGAAGGTCCTAGGTTGAATCCCCGGCATCTCCAACTAAAAAGGGTCCAGGCAAGTAGGTGTGAATAACCTCAGCTTGAGACTCTGGAGAGCCATGAATGGGGCTGTGGCTCAGTGGTAGAGCATCTGCTTGGTAAGCAGAAGGTCCCAGGTTCAATCCCCAGCATCTCCAACTAAAAAGGGTCCAGGCAAATAGGTGTGAAAAACCTCAGCTTGAGACCCTGGAGAGCCATGAATGGGGCTGTGGCTCAGTGGTAGAACATCTGCTTGGTAAGTAGAAGGTCCCAGGTTCAATCCCCAGCATTTCCAACTAAAAAGGGTCTAGGCAAATAGACATGAAAAACCTCCGCTTGAGACTCTGGAGAGCTGCTGCCAGTCTGAGTAGACAATACTGACTTTGATGGACCGAGGGTCTGATTCAGCATAAGACAGCTTCATATGTTCATGTGCAAAAGTGCCCTAAGAGTTATTACTGTTGTATTGATTAAAAAAAAATCTGCAAAAATACAAAAAACCCCAACCCCATTTCCACCTCATACATTGTCTGGTTTGATGTTAGCATATATAGCAGAGCATGGGTCTTTCCACATGGCAATTATATTCCCACACATATCATCCATTGATATATTATTATTCAGAGCTTTTTCTGTTGTAGCAGGAACTCCTTTGCATATTAGGCCACATACCCCTGATGTAGCCAATCCTCCTGGAGCTTACAGCAGGCCCTATGAGAAGAGCCCTGTAAGGAATTCTAGCAGGACCTCCTTCGCCTATTAGGCCACACACCCCTGATGTAGCCAATCCTCCTGGAGCTTACAGTAGGCCCTGTGAGAAGACCCCTGTAAGGAATTCTAGCAGGAGCTCTTTTGCCTATTAGGCCACACCCTCCTGATGTAACCAATTCGCCTGGAGCTTACAGTAGGCCCTGCACTAAGAGCCCTGTAAGGAATTCTAGCAGGACCTCCTTTGCCTATTAGGCCACACCCTCCTGATGTAGCCAATCCTCCTGGAGCTTACAGTAGGCCTTGTGAGAAGAGCCCTGTAAGGAATTCTAGCAGGACCTCCTTTGCATATTAGGCCACACCCTTCTTATGTAGCCAATCCTCCTGGAGCTTACAGCAGGCCCTGTACGAAGAGCCCTGTAAGGAATTCTAGCAGTACCTCCTTTGCCTATTAGGCCACACACCCCTGATGTAGCCAATCCTCCAGGAGCTTACAGTAGGCCCTGTATGAAGAGTCCGTAAGCCCTTGGAGGATTGGCTACATCAGGGTTGTGTGGTCTAATATGCAAAGGAGTTCCTGCAAACCCTCCCCCCCCAAAAGAAACAACCCCTCTTATTATGTATAAAACAAAAAAAATTATATTAGCTAAGTTTTATTATAAATATACAAATGAAAATTTAACCCTTGAAAGAGCAAATACAAACTAACCTGGTATAAATTTTCCAGTATTTTCAGTTTGGGTTAGTTTTTCGTTTCTCCTTTGAAACCATTATCCGCTGCTACAGAAAACGCTTCCTAATTTAAGACCATTTTTACATTTAAAAAGTTGTAGGAGCGACTGTATTTCCCAAACATCTGAGCCAGAGAGCAGCCATCATCATGGTTATTTTCTGGAAATAGCTGAAAACTTTTGGGCCATTTAAAGCTGTGTTCTCATTCTGAAGCAGCCGGATTAAGTTAAATGGCAAGATATTAAAACTGCAGAGTTTGAAGAACAGAACAATTTTTCATTGTCTGCTAAATGCCAGGAGACTCTCTAAAGACTCCCGGAACAAGTAAAACGACTACAGTGAGCCACAGAACTTGTTTGGTGTCTGCCAGATAAAGCCCAAGGGACTGCCTTAAAAAAAAAACCTTACCCTAACATAAGAATGACCATGTTGGTCCTAATCAAGGTCTCTCTTGTCTGCCATTTTGTTTCCACTGGAGATCTGCCAGAAGATCTTATACACTTATTTTTACACATATTGAAGAGCCGGTGGCAACAAATTAGAGCATGTGTGGATCCATGTTGTAAAGACTAGAGCTGTGGCTTCGTGTAACATCGAGAGAAAGAGGCTGACGAAGAACTAACTATCGAAACCGTGAGGAGTCCTTTTAAAAGCGGTTCCTTGTTCTCTGCACACCAGCACGAGTAGAACACTAAGAAATTAAAAGACTTCACCCACGTCTTCATTAAGTCCTATTTGAAGAGGCTATCATTCTATGCGACTGTTGAGAGACTTTGTGAGAAAAAATTCAAGAATGTTCAGTGTTCCTTAGTTCTGTTTTTGTTTAACTTCACTAAAAACGCATATTTAAACGCTTTGGGTGAAAGTTTTATTGCTTCCGGTGGTTATCTTCTATTGCCCATCACCCCACTGGCTGGCTTGGAGGAAGCGTTTCTCCCTTTAAATCACTTCTCCAAGCCAAGCTACCTAACAGCTTGGAGAATGCATTTAAAGTTGCTTTCTTTCTTTCTATCTCTCCCTCTCTCATCTCTTTTCCTTCCTTCCTTCCTTCCTTCCTTCCTTCCTTCCTTCCTTCCTTCCTTCCTTCCTTCCTTCCTTCCTTCCTTCCTTCCTTCCTCCCTCCCTCCCTTCCTCCCTTCCTCCCTTCCTCCCTCCCTTCCCTACTGCTGTCAAGCATCTGAAGTTCATTCTATGTAGCTCCTTCATTAAACAAGTTTGGACACCCTTGCTCTAGAAACTTACTATAAAGGCATTTGGTTGAGTGAGCTTTTCCCTGACTATTCTAGATGGGCAAGACCAAGGGCAGAATTCTAGCAGGAGCAGCTTTGCATATCAAACCACCCACCCCTGATATAGCCAGTCCTCCAAGAGCTTACAGGGCTCTTTTTTGTAAGCTCCAGGAGGCCTGGCTACATCAGGGGTGTGTGACCTAATGTGCAAAGGAGCTCTTACTAGAATTCCACCCCTGGGCAGGACTGAGGGAGAACATTTACAGTGCCCTGCTAAGCAGATTACATCCTTTAAAAGTCTTCACAGTAACTGGTATGATTACCAACTGTTCCAGGAGGGGCCTGGAGTTCTCTGGGAATTATAACTAATTTCCAAACTACAGAGATCAGCTCCCTTAAAGAAAACGGCAACTTCAGAAGGGAAACCCCATAGTACACTATTGAGCAGACATGGCACACGCCAACACCTTTCCTGACTCCTGCCAAGTGTTTTTAGAGAGTGGGTGGGGTCAGGGGTGGGTGGGGTCAGGTGGGGCTGTTGGCCAGCAAGGCTTTTGATTGGTAGGCTTCCCGATCCCCAGGTCCCAGAGGGGGATCCCCCGGGTTTACAGGCTTCCCCCCTCCCCCAGCCATGGGTATCAGGGGCTCTGGGGGGCTGGAGGCACCAAATTTTCCGTATAGCATCTAGTGCCTCTCCCCAAAATATCCCCCTAAGTTTCAAAAAGATTGGACCAGGGGGTCCAATTCTATGAGCCTCAAAGGAAGGTGCCCCTATCCTTCATTATTTCCTATGGAAGGAAGGCATTTAAATAGATGTGCGGTCCTTTTAAATGTGATGGCCAGAACTCCCTTGGAGTTCATTTATGCTTGTCACACCCTTGCTCCTGGCTCCGCCCCCAATGTCTCCTGGCTCTACCCCCAAAATCTCCTGGCTCCACCCCCAAAGTCCCCAGCTATTTCTTGAATTGGACTTGGCAACCCTATTGATTGGCCATCGGAGATTTGATTGGCTGTGCAGATTTTTTTTTTTTTTTAAGAAAAACATTGCTTTGGCAGCAGTTGCCTCCATGTCGCAAGGATCTTTAACGAGTGACTGAAGCTAAGCGGGAGCAACCGTTTTGTGACTGGCTCCGCCTCCTGCATCAGCTGTTTTGTGGCAGCCATTTTGTGGTGGTGCCATATTAGCATTCCAAACGATGCCACAGGGTCCATAAGGTTGGGACCCACGCTATGGAGTCTAGGTGAAATCCCTTCCCGGATTCCCCCTCCAAAGGCAACACCTTGAAATCTCCCGAAATTTTCCAGGCTGGAATTGGTGATGACCCAGTGGATTTAGAAGCACACAGTTCTGCATACCATTGCGCAGATACTTCACAATGGGATAAAATTGTGTCAATTTCACAGCGTGAAACCAGCCTCTGAGTGAATGCCAGGGTATAAATCTAATTTCTCCTCCTCCTCCTCCTCCTGAATTCACTGCCACAGGAGGTGGTGGCGGCTACAAGCATAGCCACCTTCAACAGGGGTTTAGATAAAAATATGGAGCACAGGTCCATCAGTGGTTATTAGCCACAGTGTGTGTGTGTATATAAAATTTTTTGCCACTGTGTGACACAGAGTGTTGGACTGGATGGGCCATTGGCCTGATCCAACATGGCTTCTCTTATGTTCTTATGTGACACAGAGTGTTGGACTGGATGGGCCATTGGCCTGATCCAACAGGGCTTCTCTTCTGTTCTTATGTGACACAGAGTGTTGGACTGGATGGGCCATTGGCCTGATCCAACAGGGCTTCTCTTATGTTCTTATGTGACACAGAGTGTTGGACTGGATGGGCCATTGGCCTGATCCAACAGGGCTTCTCTTCTGTTCTTCTGTTCCTCTTCTTCTTCCAGCAAAATTCTCACAGGAGGTTTGAGCAATGGAGCCCAGAAGTAAATACTGGGGTGGGGGTTGGGAGTAAGAAAGAGCACAATAAAATCTAGAGCAGGAATCAAACGTGTGGCCCGGGGGCTGAATCAGGTCCTCGGAGGGCTCCTATCAGGACCCCGAGCGATTGGATGTCATCTGCTTCCTTCTGCATAACAGCTTGCTTTGCAGGAGCTACAGAACAAAGTCTTTATGTTCTCCATTGGCTGAGGCTCCTCCCTTGGCGAGGAAGAGGGGAGCGAGTCCCAGGCTCTCTCAATAGCACAGCAGCTACTGAGCCAAGTCTCTCTTTCTTCTACCGGCTGAGGCTCCTTTCCCTCCTGGTCCTTTGGGAAGGTAGGCAAGAGCCAGAGCTTCCCTTGCTCAGTTCCCTGGATTCCATGGGAGAGATACAAAGAAAGCGCCTTTAAGAAGAAGAAGAAGAAGAAGATATTGGATTTATATCCCGCCCTCCACTCCGAAGAGTCTCAGAGCGGCTCACAATCTCCTTTCCCTTCCTCCCCCACAACAGACACCCTGTGAGGTAGATGAAGATATTGGATTTATATCCCGCCCTCCACTCCGAAGAGTCTCAGAGCGGCTCACAATCTCCTTTCCCTTCCTCCCCCACAACAGACACCCTGTGAGGTAGATGAAGATATTGGATTTATATCCCGCCCTCCACTCCGAAGAGTCTCAGAGCGGCTCACAATCTCCTTTCCCTTCCTCCCCCACAACAGACACCCTGTGAGGTAGATGAAGATATTGGATTTATATCCCGCCCTCCACTCCAAAGAGTCTCAGAGCGGCTCACCATCTCCTTTCCCTTCCTCCCCCACAACAGACACCCTGTGAGGTGGGTGGGGCTGGAGAGGGCTCTCACAGCAGCTGCCTTTTCAAGGACAACTTCTGCCACAGCTATGGCTGACCCAAGGCCATGCTAGCAGGTGCAAGTGGAGGAGTGGGGAATCAAACCTGGTTCTCCCAGACCAACAAGTACTAATGTTTTAAGCATGTTTTATTATAAGGTGTTTTTCTTTTTTTCCCCCTTTTTTTAAAAAAAAACAACAACAACAACTTTGTGTTTGTCTGTGTCCTTTATAAAATGTATGTCTCTGCTGCCTATTCTTAAAGAAGTACACACACAGCGCACCCTGCCATGGCCTGGCCCAACAGGGTCTCATTTATATCAGGTCCGGCCCTCATAACAAATGAGTTCGACACCCCTGATCTAGAGGTTCCAGGGCTCCACTCCTGTGAACTTCTGCCTAAAATGAGGCTTCACTATGGCATGAATGAACATATGAAGCTGCCTTATAGCGAATCAGACCTTTGGTCCATCAAAGTCTGTATTGTCTACTCAGACTGGCAGCGGTTCTCCAGAGTCTCAAGCTGAGGTTTTTCATGTCTATTTGCCTGGACCCTTTTTAGTTGGAGATACCGGGGATTGAATCTGGGACGTTCTGCTTACCAAGCAGATGCTCTGTCACTGAGCCACAGCCCCATTCATGGCTCTCCAGGGTCTCAAGCTGAGGTTTTTCCCGCCTACTTGCCTGGACCCTTTTTAGCTGGAGATGCCGGGGATTGAACCTGGGACCTTCTGCTTACCAAGCAGATGCTCTACCACTGAGCCTCCGTCTCTCCCTAACACTGATGAGGCTCTTCAGGGTTTCAAGCTAAGGTTTTTCATGCCTACTTGCCTGACCCTTTTTAGTTGGAAATGCCAGAGATTGAACCTGGGACCTTCTGCTTACCAAGCAGATGCTCTACCACTGAGCCACCATCCCTCCCTAACACTTATGAGGCTCTCCAGGGTCTCCAGCTGAGGTTTTTCATGCCTACTTGCCCGGACCCTTCTTAGTTGGAGATGCCAGGGATTGAACCTGGAACCTTTTGCTTACCAAGCAGATGCTCTACCACTGAGCCACCATCCCTCCCCAAATTAACTTGATTAGAGTTGCCAGGTCTGTGTTGGGAAATACTTGGAGACTTTTGGAATACCGTATACAATTCTGGTCACCGCACCTCAAAAAGGATATTATAGCATTGGAAAAAGTCCAGAAAAGGGCAACTAGAATGATTACAGGCTTGGAACACTTTTCCTATGAAGAAAGGTTAAAACGCTTGGGGCTCTTTAGCTTGGAGAAACGTCGACTGCGGGGTGACATGATAGAGGTTTACAAGATTATGCATGGGATGGAGAAAGTAGAGAAAGAAGTACTTTTCTCCCTTTCTCACAATACAAGAACTCGTGGGCATTCAATGAAATTGCTGAGCAGTTGGGTTGAAACGGATAAAAGGAAGTACTTCTTCACCCAAAGGGTGATTAACATGTGGAATTCACTGCCACAGGAGGTGGCGGCTATAAGCATAGCCAGCTTCAAGAGGGGGTTATACAAAAATATGGAGCAGAAGTCCATCAGTGGCTATTAGACACAATGTGTGTGTGTGTGTATGTGTGTGTGTGTGTGTGTATATATATATATATATATATATATATATATATATATATATATATATATATATATATATATATATATATATATATATATATATATATAATTTTTTTTGGCCCCTATGTGACACAGAGTGTTGGACTGGAGGGGCCATTGGCCTGATCCAACATGGCTTCTCTTATGTTCTTATGTGACACAGAGTGTTGGACTGGAGGGGCCATTGGCCTGATCCAACATGGCTTCTCTTATGTTCTTATGTGACACAGAGTGTTGGACTGAATGGGCCATTGGCCCGATCCAACATGGCTTCTCTTATGTTCTTATGTTATGTTCTTAGGGGTGGATCCGGGAGAGGGCAGAGCTTCTGGAGGGGAAGGGCCTCAACATGGCACAATTCCACAGAGTCCACCTTTCAGAGCTGCCATTTTCTCCAGAGGAGTTGATCTCTGCCAGTTGGAGATCAGCTGCAAAAGCAGGAAATCTCTAGTCCCCACCTGGGGGCTGGCAACCTTATGGCTTGGTCACCGGTAACACATCATTACACTTAAGAATTTTTTCTAGCTCTTTCGTGGCTCTATAAAATTTCACACATTAAGATAAATCATTTCCCCCCTCTATCAGAATTACATGCTATTCAATTCTAACCCCACAGGCTAAAAGAAATATTATGACACGGGATACATGCCTAAATAAATCAATAAACAAACAAACATGTTGTCCATTAATTATTGGCAGAGGAGCTGTGGATTGCATCTCACCTGCGCCAATCCAATCGATGCTTCTTCTTCACTTTTAACATTACTTTAAAGCGGATTATGACTCGCCAGCGAAACGGGCGCAAGATCGCCAGACGAATCCATTATGCCATTCCTGCACCAAACGTTTCTCTTTGGGGGCTTTAAACCCTGCCAGTTGCCACTGCTAATAATTAACCTCCCTCGATAATTTACTCTTTGAAGCATTAACGATGCCGACGCAAAGAAAAGGGGGAGGGAGGGGGAAAAAATAAGAAACATATTGATGCAACTAATTAAATAAGAGTAAAATTGTATAAAGTTTCATTATAACTGTAATTGATTTGTCAATGGAGTAATATAGAGAGATGTACGCGGATGTTGACAAATTAAGCTAAAATTATACTGTCAGCTGAGCTGCTGTTTGTATCGCCGTGCTTTCTAGATAATTTCTCATTTCTTCATATATAAAGGAAGGAAAGGAGGGGGGGAGAGAGAGGAGGATTAAACTTTTCTTCTTGACTTCTCATAAGTATACAGATGACAAATTAGCATCTTTGAGCCTTTCCTCTGCTTCTGTTTGGGTCTAATGTTTAATTGAAGGGGAATAATTTACTGTAGTTAATTGGCTTTTGCTGGAGTTAATTTGATACTGGAGATAAAAGCTGCCCATTGGTGTAGCTATAGTTAGATAAGCAGGTAATTAAACCGACCTACACATCCAGAACTTCAGCGTTCCCCTTACCGACGGCAATCCTTTCTCCCGGAAAGGGCATTGCTGGGGAAGGGGTGGGGTGGGGGGAGACAAAAAGGCCTTTGGACAGTATCTATGCATTTATTTGTAAAAACACATTCCACTAAGTGTAAATTGTTTTACTCGTAAATTATTTATTTTACTTGGGAAGACACATTCCACTTGCCGAGACTCATGGGCAGCATTGAAACAAACCAAACTAACAAACAGACAGACTACAGTGTTTATTTTTTTCTATATGAGCAGCAGAGATAGGGATGGGCACGAACCAAGACAGGAAGGAAAATTCATCACAAATTTTGCCCTGTTTGTGTTTCCGAACAGATGTTCAGGATAGAAGAAGAAGATACTGGATTTCTATCCTGCCCTTCACTGTGAATCACCGAGTCTCAGAGCAGTCACAATCTCCTTTACCTTCCCTCCCCCCACAACAAACACCCTGTGAGGTGGGTGGGGCTGAGAAAACTCTCACAGACGCCGCCCTTTCAAGGACAACTCTGCGAGAGCTAAGTGGAGGAGTGGGGAATCAAACCTGGTTCTTCCACATAAGAGTCCACACGCTTAACCACTACAAAAAAACTGGCTCTCCTAGAAGCTGCCCTTTCAAGGACAATGTGAGGGCGATGGCTGACCCAAGGCCATTCCAGCAGTTGCAAGTGGAGGAGTGGGGAATCAAACCCGGTTCTCCCAGATAAGAATCCGCGCACTTAACCACTACACCAAACTGGCTCTCACTGAAGCTGCCGTTTCAAGGACAATGTGAGGGCTATGGCTGACCCAAGGCCATTCCAGCAGTTGCAAGTGGAGGAGTGGGGAATCAAACCCGGTTCTCCCAGATAAGAATCCGCGCACTTAACCACTACACCAAACTGGCTCTCACTGAAGCTGCCGTTTCAAGGACAATGTGAGGGCTATGGCTGACCCAAGGCCATTCCAGCAGGTGCAAGTGGAGGAGTGGGGAATCAAACCCGGTTCTCCCAGATAAGAGTCCGCGCACTTAACCACTACACCAAACTGGCTCTCACTGAAGCTGCCGTTTCAAGGACAATGTGAGGGCGATGGCTGACCCAAGGCCATTCCAGCAGTTGCAAGTGGAGGAGTGGGGAATCAAACCCGGTTCTCCCAGATAAGAGTCCTCACACTTAACCACTACACCAACCTGGCTCTCACAGAAGCTGCCGTTTCAAGGACAATGTGAGGGCTATGGCTGACCCAAGGCCATTCCAGCAGTTGCAAGTGGAGGAGTGGGGAATCAAACCCAGTTCTCCCAGATAAGAGTCCGCGCACTTAACCACTACACCAAATTGCCTCTGATGGGTCTACTGTCACAGATTTCCATGAACTTTTCAAACAGTTGGCGTCAGTTCATAGTGGTTCGTGGATGAAGCAAAACGCAGGAGCTTAAACCACTGCTTTCTGTTTCCCACAAAAGCCACAAACACAGCTGAGTGGCAGGGAGTAAGCTTCCTCCCCATGCGCAGGTGTGGGTTTTTTCTTTGTTTTCAATGGGCTTGCAGGAGCCACGAGCCGCACACCAGTTCAGTTCATGAAAAAAACCGAACCACGAACTCGGGCATTTCATAACAGGGCCGCCTAAGCTCTTGAGAATTAAAATGCGTTTTGCTGTTCTAGGATGGGCAGCTTTAGGACCAACCGAGTTTAATCCTAGGTATAAGCTTTTGTGTGCATGCACACTTCGTTGGATCCTTTGAAGCAGTTTTACTCAGGTCTTGCATATACGTACAGAGGGGGTCAGGGGGCTCTCTCTCTCTCTCTCTCGGCTTGACTTCGTGAACGAAGATTTAAGAAAGGTGCAGTAGTCGACGTCTGCTGCAGGCTCGCTGGTGGCTGACAAGACCAATGCGGGACAGGCAGGTCCGGCCACAGTGGCTGCAGGGAAAAGTCTGATTTGGGGTTGGTGCTGTAGCAGTACGATTCTTCCTCGATCTCCTTTTGTCCTCAAGACCAGCTATGCGTGCGTTCTCAAAGGAAGAGACAGCCTTGTGGATGGTGTGCCTCCATGCTTTGCGATCTGAGCCTAGGGGTCAGGGGGCTAGTTGCCAACTTATCCCCAGCATAAAATGTGGTTAGTCTTAAAGGTGCAGTGGACTCAAACCTACGATTGCTTCAGACCAACACGGCTACCCACTTGAATCATACTTTTAAGTATTAGATGCTGGGACAAACAGCAGTGGAAATTCTAGGAGAGCCAGTTTGGTGTAGTGGTTAAGTGTGCAGACTCTTATTTGGGAGAACCGGGTTTGATTCCCCACTCCTCCACTTGCACCTGCTGGCATGGCCTTGGGTCAGCCAGAGCTCTGGCAGAGGTTGTCCTTGAAAGGGCAGCTGCTGTGAGAGCCCTCTCCAGCCTCACCCACCTCACAGGGTGTCTGTTGTGGGGGAGGAAGGTAAAGGAGATTGTGAGTCGCTCTGAGACTCTTCGGAGTGGAGGGCGGGATATAAATCCAATATCTTCATCTACCTCACAGGGTGTCTGTTGTGGGGGAGGAAGGGAAAGGAGATTGTGAGCCGCTCTGAGACTCTTCAGAGTGGAGGGCGGGATATAAATCCAATATCTTCATCTACCTCACAGGGTGTCTGTTGTGGGGGAGGAAGGTGATGGAGAGTGTGAGCCGCTCTGAGACGCTTCGGAGTGGAGGGCGGGATATAAATCCAATATCTTCATCTACCTCACAGGGTGTCTGTTGTGGGGGAGGAAGGTAGAGGAGATTCTGAGTCGCTCTGAGACTCTTCGGAGTGGAGGGCGGGATATAAATCCAATATCTTCATCTGCCTCACAGGGTGTCTGTTGTGGGGGAGGAAGATGATGGAGAGTGTGAGCCGCTCTGAGACTCTTCGGAGTGGAGGGCGGGATATAAATCCAATATCTTCATCTGCCTCACAGGGTGTCTGTTGTGGGGGAGGAAGGTGATGGAGATTGTGAGCCGCTCTGAGACTCTTCGGAGTGGAGGGCGGGATATAAATCCAATATCTTCATCTACCTTACAGGGTGTCTGTTGTGGGGGAGGAAGTGAAAGGAGATTGTGAGCCGCTCTGAGACTCTTCGGAGTGGAAGGCGGGATAAAAATCCAATATCTTCATCTACCTCACAGGGTGTCTGTTGTGGGGGAGGAAGGGAAAGGAGATTGTGAGCCGCTCTGAGACTCTTCGGAGTGGAGGGCAGGATATAAATCCAATATCTTCTTCTTCTTCTTCTTGCCTTGTTTACAATCATCACAGTGGCATCGACTAGAGCCAGGGCTTTTTCTACCGTGGCTCTGGCCTGGTGGAACATGCTTCCATTAGAGATTAGGGCCCCGCCTGATTTACTTGAGAGCCAGTTTGGTTTAGTTGTTAAGTCCACGAAATCTTGTCTGGGAGAACCAGTTTTGATTCCCCACTACTCCACTTGCAGCTGCTGGAATGGCCTTGGGTCAGCCATAGCTCTCCTACGAGTTGTCCTTGAAAGGGCGGCTGCTGTAAAAAGCTCTCTCAGCCCCGCCTACCTCACAGGGTATCTGTTGCAGGGGGAGGTAGCGGAGATTGTGACCGCTCTGACACTCTGAGGGGGTGCGGTCTCATTTGGAGTACTGTGTGCAGTTCTGGTCGCCGCACCTCAAAAAGGATATTATAGCATTGGAGAAAGTCCAGAAAACAGCAACTAGAATGATTAAAGGGCTGGAACACTTTCCCTATGAAGAAAGGTTGAAACGCTTGGGGCTCTTTAGCTTGGAGAAACGTCGACTGCGGGGTGACATGATAGAGGTTTACAAGATAATGCATGGGATGGAGAAAGTAGAGAAAGAAGTACTTTTCTCCCTTTCTCACAATACAAGAACTCGTGGGCATTCGATGAAATTGCTGAGCAGACAGGTTAAAATGGATAAAAGGAAGTACTTCTTCACCCAAAGGGTGATTAACATGTGGAATTCACTGCCACAGGAGGTGGTGGCAGCCACAAGTATAGCCACCTTCAAGAGGGGTTTAGATAAAAATATGGAGCAGAGGTCCATCAGTGGCTATTAGCCACAGTTTGTGTGTATATATAAATTTTTTTGCCACTGTGTGACACAGAGTGTTGGACTGGATGGGCTGTTGGCCTGACCCAACATGGCTTCTCTTATGTTCTTATGTTCCCCGACCTAGTCCTGCCTCCCATTCAGATTAAAAGTGCACCATCGTACAAGCACATCTGCCCTTCGAGCTGCACCTGTTCTCACCCCATCTCCAGATGCCTCCTATCCTCATTTAAAAACTACCTGGATTTGCCCGGTACCATCCCCCTGAATTGTTTGTAGGTCACATAATCAGCTGATGTCTGAATGCCCCAGGGTGACTTATAAGTGGAAGGTGCAGTGACCAAAATTATACACAGTATTCCTATGTTCTTATTTTTTTTTAAATTTTCTTGCTTAGTGATCCCCCCCCTTTTAAAAAAAAAAAATGAACAGCACAGTTCTGTGAGTTCCATCAAATACCATTTGCTTGGCAAAAGGTAACGGCAGAGTTGGAAGATCTGGGTGGCAAGCCTTCTGTTTGGATTGAAAAAAATTGTTATCGAATTTCTAAGCCAGCCTCCAAATGTCCTTGATAGGACATCTGTTTGGACGCGTCCAAAAAAACTGAATGAAGCTCTTCGGCTGAGACGCTTCTTGCCAAGCGGGTCGCGCTTCGAGGCCCAAATTGGGAGGGAACGCACGTCCCAAGGAGGTTGCCATGGAACACACAGATTGAATTAGGTCCCACCTCCCGTCAACGTTGGACGCTCGAGGATTTTTCGGTTGGCGTGTGAAGCCAGTCCACGTTTCTCCTGGAACCGGCCTTTCTGGTGGAAAGTCCCATTTCCCCCCCCAAAGCGTGGAAGTCTCCCGCCCAATTCAAGCCAGCGAAAGGGGAGAAGCAACAAGGAGAAAGAAGAGAGCAGGATGGGAAGAGAGAACTTGTTTATCGGATTCAGGATGAACCATCTGTTGTTGATGATTAGATCTTCAGCTTCCAATTTTCATTTGAATGTTATTGCTCATTTTTAGCCCGGTTCTGAAAACGTCACTTGCCATTGCACTCAAGAGTTTAAATTAATGAGGACAAAAAAAAAAAAAAGGAGAAGAAGAAGAAGAGAACTTGGATTAGAAAATCTGTTGAAGGGGAAAATTACCTTCCCCATCAAATCTAGCAAAACTACCTTTATTACTCTGAGGACTGTGTCTTGTTGTGCAATTACGTCCACCAACCAGCCTCTGCCCAATTTTCTTTCCATTACGCATTCTTGTTGGCGTAGCGCTTGTTCAATAGTGTTGTGGTTGGGACAGAATTGTGTGGCTTTACTCAGTTTTTTTTCTTTTTTAGAAGGGTGGGACAATTACCTTCTCATACATTCCTAAAGCTGGAAGATTCTTTTTGGAATCTTTGGCCCAACCCTCTGTTTGACTCAGGAAATGCAAAGCCAAAGTGTGGAGGACGGGTTCTGCCCAGCCCTTCCTGGTATACTGATCTGAAAGTAGGGTTGCCAATCCCCAGGTGGGGGCAGGGGATCCCCGGTTTGGAGGGCCCCCCCCCGCTTTAGGGTTGTCAAAGCGGGGGAAGGGGAGGGAAATGTCTGCTGGGAACTCTATTATTCCATATGGAGATTTATTCACATAGAAAATCATGGAGAACTGATCTGCGGGGCTCTGGGGGGCTCTTTTTGAGTTAGGGGCACCAAATTTTCAGTATAGCATCTAGTGCCTCTCCCCAAAATACCCCCCAAGTTTCAAAACGATTGGACCAGGGGGTCCAATTTTATGAGCCCCAAAAGAAGGTGCCCCTATCCATCATTATTTCCTAAGGAAGGAAGGCATTGAAAAGGTGTGCCGTCCCTTTAAATGTGATGGCCAGAACTCCCTTTGGAGTTCATTTATGCTTGCCACAGCCTTGATCTTGGCTCCACCCCAATGTCTCCTAGTTCCACCCCCAAAGTCTCCTGGCTCCACCCCCAAAGTCCCCAGATATTTCTTAAATTGGACTTGGCGACCCTATCTGAAAGGGCCACTCCACTTTGCTGCTTCAAGGTATTTGTCCCTATCTGGGCTCTGGTTAGGTGGGACAGCCTCTTAACCTCCCTCAGGACTCGACAAGAATCCCTCTTGGGGCTTCCTAGGGATCGTTGGGATTCCCCTGGAGAGTTGGCAACAGCTGCTGACCCACTTCTCTCCCCCCTAGGGACTCCCCAACCCACTCCTAGCGTTCCAAGCTTCTGCCAGGATCAAACTCAGGTCGTGAGCCGAGCTTAGGACTGCAGTACAGCAGCTTTTGCACTCTGCGCCACGGGGCTCTTCTATAACTATGTACAGGCATTTTAAAATAGTGAACAGAAGAAACAAATCAAAGTAGGGGGAGAAAAAACGCTCCTTCTCTCCCTTTTATAATACTTGTCCTAACCACATGGGATGCAGTGCAGGCACCTTACTTGGGGTGTTGCAAGCCTGACCATACCTTCTGAGCTAATGGAACTAGGCTTCCCAACCCCCCTGCCCTGCTGGGGGACCCCTGGATTAGCAGCCTTTTCCCCCGATCTCCAAAAACGTGGAAGCGGGAGGGGTGTGGGGGGAAACAGCGCGGCCTCCCTTCGCGAGGTGCATGCTGGGACTCGTAGTCCTTGCATCCTCTCCGGCTGCTACAGGCGTCTCCTCGGGGAGTCTGGCCGGCGGAGGGGGGGAGCTCCGCCCCCAGAGGACCATGTGCGTTTCTACCTCCGGAGGCTTCAGTCGCTGCTTGAAAGGCTTCCTCTTGGGATGGGGTGCCTGTGTTACTTTGAAGAAGTTGGCAGCAACTCGTGAGTAGAGAGGCCGATCCGCCTTCAGTGTTGCCAGAAATGGGCGGGTGTGGGAAGTCTGCTGAGTACTTCATTATTCTCTATGTGGAGATCGATTCTCATAGGGTATAATTGGGAATTGTTCTGGAGGTTTCGGGGGCCCTGGGGGTGCTGTTTTTTGAGGTAGAGGCACCAACGTTTCAGTATAGTATCTAGTGACTCTCCCCAAAGTATCCCCCAAGTTTCAAAACAATTGGACCATGGTGTCCAATTCTATGAGCCCCAAAAGAAGGTGCCCCATCCTTCATTATTTCCTATGGAAGGGAGACATTTAAAAAGGTGTGCAGTCCCTTTAAATGTGATGGCCAGAACTCCCTTGGAGTTCAATTATGCTTGTCACACCCTTGTTCCTGGCTCCGCCTTGAGGTCTCCTGGCTCCACCCCCAAAGTCTCCTGGCTCCATCCCCAAAGTCCCCAGATATTTCTTGAATTGGACTTGGCAACCCTAGATAAGAGTCCCCAAACGTAGCCACTACACCAGACTCCAGAGCACAATAATTTACGCAGTAGCTCACAACCTTCATGCCAGTAGCTCACAAGGTATCATAAATCATAAATGATTTAGAGTTGGGAGTGAGCAGTGAAGTGGCCAAGTTTGCGGATGACACTAAATTGTTCAGGGTGGTGAGAACCAGAGAGGATTGTGAGGCACTCCAAAGGGATCTGTTGAGGCTGGGTGAGTGGGCGTCAACGTGGCAGATGCGGTTCAATGTGGCCAAGTGCAAAGTAATGCACATTGGGGCCAAGAATCCCAGCTACAAATACAAGTTGATGGGGTGTGAACTGGCAGAGACTGACCAAGAGAGAGATCTTGGGGTCGTGGTAGATAACTCACTGAAAATGTCAAGACAGTGTGCGTTTGCAATAAAAAAGGCCAACGCCATGCTGGGAATTATTAGGAAGGGAACTGAAAACAAATCAGCCAGTATCATAATGCCCCTGTATAAATCGATGGTGTGGTCTCATTTGGAGTACTGTGTGCAGTTCTGGTCGCCGCACCTCAAAAAGGATATTATAGCATTGGAGAAAGTCCAGAAAAGGGCAACTAGAATGATTAAAAGGCTGAAACACTTTCCCTATGATGAAAGGTGGAAACGCTTAGGGCTCTTTAGCTTGGAGAAACGTCGACTGCGGGGTGACATGATAGAGGTTTACAAGATAATGCATGGGATGTATACACACACACACGCATAAACACACACACACATAAACACACACACACACACACACTGTGGCTAATAGCCTCTGCTCCATATTTTTATCCAATCCCCTCTTAAAGCTGCCTATGCTTGTAGCCGCCACCACCTCCTGTGGCAGTGAATTCCACATGTTAATCACCCTTTGGGTGAAGAAGTACTTCCTTTTATCCGTTTTAACCTGACTGCTCAGCAATTTCATCGAATGCCCACAAGTTCTTGTATTGTGAGAAAGGGAGAAAAGGATTTCTTTCTCTGCTTTCTCCATCCCATGCATAATCTTGTAAACCTCTATCATGTCACCCCGCAGTCGACATTTCTCCAAGCTAAACAGCCCCAAGCGTTTTAACCTTTCTTCATAGGGAAAGTGTTCCAAGCCTGTAATCATTCTAGTTGCCCTTTTCTGGACTTTCTCCAATGCTATAATATCCTTTTTGAGGTGGGGTGACCAGAATTGCACACAGTATTCCAAATGAGACCGCACCATAGTTCCTTTTACTAGAAGCATAGCAAAGCCTTTGGAAGCTCTTGGAGGATTGGCTACATCAGGGTTGTGTAGCCTAATATGCAAAGGAGTTCTTGCTCCAAAAAAAGCCTTGTTCACAAGCAGTGTTTCCTCTAAGCTGAGTTAGTATGAGCTAGCTCACATATTTTTAGCCTCCAGCTCACACATTTTTGTCTTAGCTCAGGAAGGATGACCCCAGAACACACTGATTTATGCAGTAGCTCACAACTTTAATCGGAGAGCCAGTTTGGTGTAGTGGTTAAGTGTGTGGACTCTTATCTGGGAGAGCCCGGTTTAATTCCCCACTCCTCCACTTGCAGCTGCTAGCATGGCCTTGGGTCAGTCATAGCTCTGGCAGAGGTTGTCCTTGAATGGGCAGCTGCTGTGAGAGCCCTCTCCAGCCCCACCCACCTCACAGGGTGTCTGTTGTGGGGGAGGAAGGTAAAGGAGATTGTGAGCCGCTCTGAGACTCTTCGGAGTGGAGGGCGGGATATAAATCCAATATTTTTATCTACCTCACAGGGTGTCTGTTGTGGGGGAGGGAGGGAAAGGAGATGGTGAGCCATTCTGAGACTCTTCGGAGTGGAGGGCGGGATATAAATCCAGTATCTTCATCTACCTCACAGGGTGTCTGTTGTGGGGGAGGAAGGTAAAGGAGGTTGTGAGCCGCTCTGAGACTCTTCGGAGTGGAGGGCGGGATATAAATCCAATATCTTCTTCTTCTTCTGTAGCTCACAAAGTAGAATTTTTGTTCGTAAGACTCTGCAGCTTAGAGGGAAAATTGTTCACGACCACAAAACAAAGTAGAAGCATGGGGGTTTGCCTTCAGACCAAACATCTGAGAAGTAGCAAGGGAAGCCAACTGGACTGAGAAGTAACAAGTGCAACGGTTACAATGGGTCTATGGTTGCCAGCCTTCAGTCAGGGCCTGAAGATTTCCCACTGCTACAATCAATCTCCGGATAACAGAAATTAGTTTCCCTGAAGAAAATGACCACTTTAGAGAGTGGTGTCTATGGCACTGTGCCCTGCTGTGTCCTCTTCTCTCCCCAAACTCTGCTGTCCCTAGGTTCTACCCCTCCAAAACCTCCAGATATTTCCCCACCCAAAACCAGCACTAGTAAGTCTCAGTCTGAAATCTGAGACTCTGAGAGGTGCTGACATTCTGAAGAGCTAGCTGAGCTCACGCAGATCAAAGTTTCTGTCCTCATTTTGTTCAGTGGATGTCTGGTTTTTCATATTCTTCTCCCTACAGCCTCCGTGTTTCATCTTCATCAGCATTTTTTAAAACCAGCTTTATGACCATCTGCATTATTGGTACATCTTCAGTCCAAAATCTGTTTCCTTTCATCTCTCTGATTTTCCAAATGTCCACATATTTTACAATCCCCATTAACAGAAACATTTGCTTGACATTAACTTCTGCTTCTGTTTGCCACCCAATTTCATTTAAAGTTACATTTAGGTCCAAGTTGGAGAGCCTGCCCCAAGCAAAATGTTGGCCAGGTATTTCAAGTGAAGTTAAGAGCCTCAATATGCTTACCTGAATTTGTAAAGGTGTGTGGAACCTAGTTGATGACCAACATTTTAAAAATCATCATTATTGTTATTGAACATGAAAACTTTGGCACATTTACAGCATTCTGCTTGAGGGGAAACATCTGTAGAAATTTCAAGAGATGGTAAATATATATTTTTATCAGACATGTGAAATGCCTTGAGGAGATTCCTCTCTAGCACGCCAGTCCTAAACAGATTTATACCTTTCTAAGGCCATTGTCTTCTGTGGACATAGAAAGGTTCAATTCTGTTTAGGATTGCACTGCAAACCGTCTACATTTAAAGAAGATAACATTGAAACCTGCATTCATAAGCAAGATATGAGAGTTTCTCCCTCCAAGCAACATTGCCAGATCTCACAATGCAAGAACTTCTGACAAACTTGTTCATTGCCCACTGGCATCTAGAAGAAGAAGAAGATATTGGATTTATATCCCGCCCTCCACTCCGAAGAGTCTCAGAGCGGCTCACAATCTCCTTTCCCTTCCTCCCCCACAACAGACACCCTGTGAGGTAGATGAAGATATTGGATTTATATCCCGCCCTCCACTCCGAAGAGTCTCAGAGGGGCTCACAATCTCCTTTCCCTTCCTCCCCCACAACAGTCACCCTGTGAGGTAGATGAAGATACTGGATTTATATCCTGCCCTCCACGCCGAAGAGTCTCAGAGCGGCTCACAATCTCCTTTCCCTTCCTCCCCCACAACAGACAGCCTGTGAGGTAGATGAAGATATTGGATTTATATCCTGCCCTCCACTCCGAAGCGTCTCAGAGGGGCTCACAATCTCCTTTCCCTTCCTCCCCCACAACAGACACCCTGTGAGGTGGGTGGGGCTGGAGAGGGCTCTCACAGCAGCTGCCCTTTCAAGGACAACCTCTGCCAGAGCTATGGCTGACCCAAGGCCATGCCAGCAGGTGCAAGTGGAGGAGTGGGGAATCAAACCCGGTTCTCCCAGATAAGAGTCCGCACACTTAACCACTACACCAAACTGGCTCTCCATCTACAATCCAGGTGGCTGGAAAAGGGGTGCTGTTGTGAACTGGTTGCCTGTGGCATTCCGGATTCGCTTGCAGGTGTTGGTTATAACCTTTAAAGCCCTATATGGCCTAGGACCTGTCTACCTTCGGGACCTCCTTTCCCCATACGCACCTCAGAGAGCACTGTGTTTGGGGGTCTCAAAATCTCTTTGAGATCCCTGGACCAAAAGAAGCTCGATTGCCCACCACCAGAAGCAGAACGTTCTCTGTACCAGCCCCCACTTTGTGGAATGCCCTCCCCCAAAACATCAAGGCCCTGCGGGACTTGCCACACTTCTGCAGGGCCCGTAAGACCGAATTATTCAAACTCGCCTTCAACAGTGAAGGGGGAGGTGGCTATTCCCTTACAACGCCGACCATCTCACTGAACTAACATAATGGAAATTAGAAACTTGCCATCTTGGATTTTTAATGAATGGATTGATGATTGTTAATATGCATGGAAATGTTTTGTTTTGTTGTGTCCTAGGTTCAAATGGAGAACTGTTATTTTGGAGGGAAGCTGAACAAGCCAAGCTTGTACTCCACACCAGGGTTCCAGAGAAGGCCTAAGCGTGCCCTATCAGGGGAAGGATTGAAACATAAGTAGCCAATCAACATCTAGGCTCATACTGTACCCTGATAGGCCCTTAGGCCTCTGTAAATAGCCAATCCATGTACATAGTTAAGGTCCAATCAGAAGAGGGCAAGAATTGTATAAAGGAGCGGGAGGTTTGAATAGAGGTCAGTCTGTGTTGGTGTTCCTGAAGTAAAGCTTGCTGAAATCACTCTCCGCCTCTGGTCTCTTACTGCGCCGACCCCAGTACTTTATATATATATATATATATATATATATATATATATATATATATATATAATATTCTGTGTTTGTTAATTGTTAATGTTTTTTAACTGTTGTTAGCCGCCCTGAGCCCGTCAGGGGAGGGCGGGATATAAATATGATAGACAAAGAAAGAAACCTACATTGTGACTAGGGTTGCCAAGTCCAATTCAAGAAATATCTGGGGACTTCGGGGTGGAGCCAGGAGACTTTGGGGGTGGAGCCAAGATCAAGGCTGTGAGAAGCATCATTGAACTCCAAAGGGAGTTCTGGCCATCACATTTAAAGGGACGGCACGCCTTTTCAATGCCTTCCTTCCATAGGAAATAATGAAGGATAGGGGCACCTTTTTTGGGGCTCATAGTATTGGACCCCCTAGTCCAATCTTTTTGAAACTTGGGGGGTATTTTGGGGAGAGGCACTAGATGCTATACTAAGAATTTGGTGCCTCTACCCCAAAAAACAGGGGGGCCCCCCAGAGCCCCGATACCCGCAGATCAATTCTCCCTGATTTTCTATGGGAATAAATCTCCATAGGGAATAATAGAGTTCACAGCAGACATTTCCCTCCCCTCCCCCCACTTTCTGACGACCCTGAAGCGGGGGGAGGGTCTCCAAACCAGAGGATCCCCTGCCCCTGCCTGGGAATTGGCAACCCTAATTGTGACAGCGCATGACAACACTTCCGCTGGACCCAGTGAGTGGTTTATAATTTTGAAGGGATGGTCTAGGAATCTGTGAGAACTCCATGGTTTTATCGTAGTGTTTCTGCAAGTCCTAGAGCACCTTGAAAGATCATGATGTCATAAATGCAGGGAGGGGAATGGAATTTTGAGGGACTAGCCAATAGCCTTCCTCAAAAGGAGATATTCTTCAGATAATAATTGGATATAAAATTAGAAGAACTATTTCAGCTCAGTTCAAATCTACTTTGTTTGTTTTTTTGGGGGGGAGGGATTATTGCCAGCTCTGTTCTTCTGCTTGTCAATAAAAAGGGGATTAGACAGATTTCTGAAGCATAGGTTTGTCAGTGGCTACAGGATACTAGCCATGGGGAGTAAAGAATGTTTGCACATACACTCATCCCAAAGCAAAATATCCCCCTTCCCCCCCAAAAAAAACAATTGATCAATCAATTAACAAAAGTACCACTAAATAATTTATAGGCATGTGAATGCCCACAGATGGGAGGGTGAGAATAAAAGATGGCTCGATGCTTCTTTCTCGTATCCTCTGCCAACATTTGCGTCGCACTGTTTTCTTTAGGAGTCCGTGGAAAATGCCTTGGAAAAAACCCCACAAATAAATGGAAAAGCATGTTGAAACCATATTTTATCATTCCTAGAAGCCAAGTCGAAATGGTCATTATGTTGAAAAATGAAGAAAACTCTTTTTTTTCTCTTTCAAATTAAATTTTAATGTTGCAGAACTTAACATGATCCCGGGAACATAAATAAATACGAGGTGACAACTAAATATTTTCCCCAGCTAATTATGCCATTAATACTGAACATGATAGAAACTACACGAGAAATAATGTTGCTAAATACTCAAATGAAGGGGCAGGGTGAGTAATGGGAAGGGGCTGACAACGGATAAAGGAAGCAAACATTGGGTACTATAGGAAGTACCAGGGCTTTTTTTGTAGCAGGAACTCTACAAAGCTGCGCCTTGCCAGAGGCTGAGCACATTTCAGAGACCTCTGAGATAGAGCAGATAAGAAGTGCTATAAGGGTGAGGTCTGGCTTTCTAAACAGCCGGGGGAGTTGCTGAGAATTTCTGAGTTTGTGTGACTGTGATTGCTGAAAATTCTGAGTTTGTGGTTGCTGGGGAACTGCTGTTTGCTTGGTTTGAGTGGGCTGTAGGTGATTGTTGCTGATTGATTAGGAGTGACTGTGTTCCTAGGGCAGACTGAGGCCCCACCCTCTTTGCATTATTAAGCTACGCCTTGCCAGAGGTGTGAGCTGAAGGGAGAGATCTAAAGGGCTCTTGGCCTGTGGCTCTTAGTCTGGGGGGGGTGTAAGGACCAGGAACCCAGATCCCTATTTTCCTTGTGCTCCCAATAAGGTAAGTAGACCCTCCAGAAGGGGAGCCACATAAACAAACAGGATTTAAAAGGGAACTGTATATTTTAAAAAAGCTATCATGAAGGTAGAATGCCAGCAGGAGGGTGGGGGCTTTCCAGTCTTTTGCACTGAGTGTCACATGTATGACTATCTGCCCACAGGACAGAAGTCTTGGGTGTGTGCTCGATGCAAGGAGCTCCTGGTACTCAGGGAACGAGTTTGTACCCTTGAGGCCCAGGTGACTGACCTGGAGAAGCAGAGACAGTCAGTTAGGCACAAGGAGAAGACTCTTGGGGACATATTAGATGAGTCTCAGTCTGAACATGGCAGCCCTGTTGCTGCCAGGGAGCATGAGGGTTGAGAGGGAACAGGGCACCGTGCTGAGGATAAGGGGAATGCACCCTCAGAAGGGACCTCTTCTTCAATTGGTGAGTGGGGGTATCCTTTCACGCCAAGGAACCATCCCTGGGCAGGTAGAGAGGGGGGGGGAAGTCTTGGTAGTTGGTGATTCGATCCTTAGGCAAGTAGACAGCTGGGTGGCAAAACCGCTTGCTGACCGTATGCTGACCGTATGGTGACATTACGCGTGTTGTAGATAGGCTGATAGACAGTGCTGGGGAGGAGCCAGTGGTCATGGTGCATGTTGGCACCAACGATGTGGGGAAATGCAGTCGTGAGGTCCTGGAGGAAAAAAATTAGGCTGCTAGGCAGAAGACAAGGCCAGGACCTCCAAGGTAGCCTTCTCAGAAGTGCTACCTGTTCCACATGCAGGGCTGGAGAGACAGGCACAAATAAGAAGTCTCAATGTGTGGATGAGACGATGGTGTAGGGCGGAAGGGTTTAAGTTTGTTAGGCACTGGGATGCTTTCTGGAACAAGCGGGAGCTGTACAAAAGAATCGGTCTCCACTTGTCCCCAGATGGAACCAAGCTGCTGGCGCTTAAAATCAAAAAGGTGGCAGAGATGAGGTAGATGAAGATATTGGATTTATATCCCGCCCTCCACTCCGAAGAGTCTCAGAGCAGCTCACAATCTCTTTTATCTTCCTCCCCCACAACAGACACCTTGTGAGGTGGGTGGGGCTGAGAGGGCTCTCACAGCAGCTGCCCTTTCAAGGACAACCTCTGCTAGAGCTACGGCTGACCCAAGGCCATGCTAGCAGGTGCAAGTTGAGGAGTGGGGAATGAAGAAGAAGATATTGGATTTATATCCCGCCCTCCACTCCAAAGAGTCTCAGAGCGGCTCACAATCTCCTTTCCTTTCCTCCCCCACAACAAACACCCTGTGAGGTGGGTGGGGCTGGAGAGGGCTCTCACAGCAGCTGCCCTTTCAAGGACAACCTCTGCCAGAGCTACGGCTGACCCAAGGCCATGCTAGCAGGTGCAAGTGGAGGAGTGGGGAATCAAACCCAGTTCTCCCAGATCAGAGTCTGCACGCTTCACCACTACACCAAACTGGCTCTCCAGCAGATGACAGCCAGTTGTTGGGGGGCCCAATAGAAGCCCTCTGGGGGGTTGATTTGGCCCCCGAGCGGAACATTTGACACCCCTTTTCTAGTGTGTATGGAAGGGGGGAGGGGGGCGGATTCCTTTGTACTTTGCAAATAGCACCTAAACTGCCTACTCTTTGAATTTCCATTTATTGCCATCCTCTCCCAGGGAGTCCCACTTTCCCCAATTCCCTCTCGCTCAAGTAACTTTCAGCAAACAACAGCTGCAACAGGCGCCGTTGGGTTTTCACAGCCGACGGGAGCCCGTTCAAGCTTTTTGCTGGCAAGCAGAGAGGAGACCCCCCGCTAACCGGCTGACAGCAAGTGACTTGGCCAGGTAGGCAACCGTGTCGTCCTCGCCGCTTGCTTTTAATATTTGATGGCTTGCGCTGTCCTTCCATGAGTCATCGCCAGACGTTGTTGGAAACTGCGCCTGTCTGGAGACGAGTGCGAGTGGCTGAAAGGGATACAGGAGAGGAAAAGATCAGAATCTACTCAGGGCTCGCATAAAAGGGTGTTGTATTGTTCATGCTTTGACCACCACCCCCCCCCCCCAAAAAAATGACACCAAACACAATGTTTCAGGGAAGTGCACGATTCGTATTAAGAGCCAGTTTGGTATAGTGGTTTAGCACGCGGACTCTTATCCGGGAGAACTGGGTTTCATTCCCCGCTCTGCCACTTGCAGCTGCTAGAATGGCCTTGGGTCAGCCACAGCTCTGGCAGAGGTTGTTCCTTGAAAGAGCAGCTGCTGGGAGAGCTCTATCCAGCCCCGCCCACCTCACAGGGTGTCTGTTGTGCAGGAGGAAGGTACAGGAGATTGTGAGACTCTTCGGAGTGGAGGGCGAGATATAAATCCCATATCTTCTTCATTCCCCACTCATCCACTTGCAGCTGCTAGAATGGCCTTGGATCAGCCTTAGCTCTGGCAGAGGTCATCCTTGAGAGTCCCCTCAGCTCCACCCACCTCCCCCACAACAGACAGGGTATCTCACAGGGTATCTGTTGTGTGGGAGGAAGGTAAAGAAGATTGTGAGCCGCTCTGAGACTCTTCAGAGTGGAGGGCTCTGAGATTCTTAGGAGTGGAGGGCGGGATATAAATCCAATATCTTCTTCTTCATTCCTCACTCCTCCACTTACAGCTGCTAGAATGGCCTTGGGTCAGCCATAGCTCTGGCAGAGCTGTCCTTGAAAGGGCAGCTGCTGTGAGAGCCCTCTCCAGCCCCACCCACCTCACAGGGTGTCTGTTGTGGGGGAGGAAGGTAAAGGAGATTGTGAGCCACTCTAAGACTGAGATTCAGAGTATAGGGGGGATATAAATCCAATATCTTCTCCCAATATCTTCTTGATAGCACATAGGAGGAGATCAGAGGCAGGAAAGTTTAAATTGTGTATGAAGATGGAAAGGAAAGATGATGTTTAGCAGGGGTAGCGTTCTAGCAGGAGCTTTTTTGCATACTGGGCCACACCCCCTCTGATGTAGCCAATTCTCCAAGAGCGTACAAAAAAGAGCCTCGTAAGTTCTAGGAAGACTGGCTCCATCAAGGGGTGTGGCCTAATATGCAAATGAGCTCCTGCTAGAATTCCACCCCCAGTGTTTAGACTGGACTCTTTTTAGACCCTTTCCAACTTGCCTGTATACAGGGCTTTTTCTGTTTTGTCGCAGGAAACCCTTTGCCTATTGGGCCACACACCCCTGATGGAGCCAATCCTCCAAGAGCTTACAGGGCCTACTGTAGGCTCTTGGAGGACTGGCTACATCAGGGGTGTGTGGCCCATTAGGCAAAGGAAATCCTGCTAAGTTTGATTTGTTGGCAGTGCTTTCCTGCAAGCAGGGCTCAGGGTGGCTTACATCAATTGGTGTGTGGGGGGATACAATAAGCAGAAGCTGCTCTTTCAAGGACAACTCTTGCGAACCCAAGGCCATTCCAGCAGCAGCAAGCGGAGGAGTGGGGAATCAAACCTCCCAGATAAGAGTCTGCACACTTCACCACTATTTATTTATTTATTTCAGTATATTTCTATTCCGCCCATTCCCCGTAGGGCTCAGGGCGGAGTACAACATATGCTAAAACAATAAAATACAATAGAAAAACATTTTATAAACAGACCAGAGCACTCAGAAAATTTGCCACCGCATCACACTGTTGACTCATGTTCAGTGTATGATCCACTAGGACCCCTAGATCCTTGTCCACTGAATAGTAGGTGCATCTGCATAACAATCCCTGGGTTAGGAGAGCGGGCAGCCAGCCAGCCAGCCGCCAGGGGCTTTGCCACTCCCCAAGCAGCCCTCATTAAACCCTGAAGAAACCCGTGCCACCCTTTCACCACTAATGTGATTCTGGCTGGCGGGTGGCTTGCTGGCCTTTTGACTGGAGGGGGCAGGAGAGCCCCAGGAGAGTGAGGCCTGCTTGGGCTGGCTGGATCTCTAGCCAGCCCAAGCAGGTCTCGCTTGCCCAGGGCTCTCCTTTCTTGCGTCGGGTTGCTTTTGTTTGGTGGTGGGAGCGGCGTATGCGAGTGAGTTATGCTAATGAGCCCCACCACCAATTTTTCTGCAAAATGGCCCCAGCATTTTACGACACCCCCGGCCCTGCCCGACAAAGTCTCATTTATGCCAGATCCGGCTCTCATAACAAATGCGTTCGACACCCCTGAGATAGACCATTGGTCTGAACCAACAGGGCTGCTCTTGTGTTTAGACAGTCGCTGCTGTTCCGAAGTCTACAAATACAGGCTGTCGAGTGAGACGTCAGCTTCAAAGCGGTGAAGCACATTTCTAGGATGCTTTCCTCCAGAGTCTCCTCAGGCATGGACCTGTTCTGAAACTAAAAAAAAAAAAAGGGGGAGGGAGAAGGAGAGGGAGAAAGGACTGACATTTCAGAACAAAGTGCTAAAACCCAGCTTCATACAATCGAAAGCATTTGATGTCTAACGTTGCTACTGTGCGTGCATTCCACATCGAGAGGCTTCGATGTTCGTGGACATCGAAACGCAGAGCAGCCAAGAAGGTCAGAGCGCCTGCTCCGGCTGCAACGCCACTGAGGATGTTCTCCGCAGCTGAGAACGAAACGTCTGGAAGGAAAACTTTCTCCAGTAGAACACGGCACTTGAGCCCGAAAGATTCTACAAACCCTAATGATGTTACCAGCCGTGAAAGCCTGAAATCTTCGTGGACATCATTAGCTCGGGAGACTATAAAGCCGGGATTGGCATGAAACCAGGAAGGGATATTGCATGATATGATGGGCATTTGTTGTTCCTTGGATGTGAGTGTTAAGCTAACGTTACGATTCGAAATCCTATCGTCGGCATTCTCAGGATTCAAAATTTTAAAGCTCTCTCTCGTGTGCGCGTACGGTTTATCCCACCTCTGTTGCTGTCCTCAGATCCGGCAAGAAGTGGTTTAATCTAGAGTTGTTAAGAAGATGGGGGAGTCCTGTTTGGTGTAGTGGTTAAGCGTGCAGACTCTTATCTGGGAGAACCAGGTTTGATTCCCCACTCCTCTACTTGCAGCTGCTGGAATGGCCTTGGGTCAGCCATAGCTCTCTTATCTGGGAGAACCGGGTTTGATTCCCCATTCCTCCACTTGTAGCTGCTGGAATGGCCTTGGGTCAGCCAGAGCTCTCTTATCTGGGAGAACCGGGTTTGAGTCCCCATTCCTCCACTTGTAGCTGCTGGAATGGTCTTGGGTCAGCCACAGCTCTCTTATCTGGGAGAACCGGGTTTGAGTCCCCATTCCTCCACTTGTAGCTGCTGGAATGGCCTTGGGTCAGCCATAGCTTTCTTATCTGGGAGAACCGGGTTTGATTCCCCATTCCTCCACTTGTAGCTGCTGGAATGGCCTTGGGTCAGCCGTAGCTTTCAGAGGTTGTCCTTGAAAGGGCAGCTGCCGTGAGAGCCCTCTCAGCCCCACTTACTTCATAGAGTGTCTGTTGTGGTGTTGGGGGGGAAGGTAAAGGAGACTGTGACCACTCTGATATTCTGAGATTCAGAGAATAGGGCTGGGTATAAATCCAATATCATCATCACCTTCTTCTTCTTTCCAAAAGTAATGTTGTTTTTGTTTGTTTGTTTTAGATGTAGCCACTAATCCCTCTTATTCTCCTTTAAAAGGCAGGTTTCTCTTTCTTTTCTCTTTGAAGAGAAATCCATGCTTCCTTTTGTAACGTCAGGCTTGCAGTTCTTTTACGTTACACCGCGCAGGGAGCACGGAGATTTGTGAAGACCTTGTCTCTGAGCATCAAGAGAGTGAAATTCTGCAATTCCGGTAGGGTTGCCAAGTCCAATTAAAGAAAAATCTGGGGAAATTGGGGGTGGAGCCAGGAGACTTTGGGGATGGAGCCAGGAGACTTTGGGGGTGGAGCCAGGAACAAGGATGTGACAAGCGTAATTGAACTCCAAGGGAGTTCTGGCCATCACATTTAAAGGGACAGCATGCCTTTTAAAATGCCTTTCTTCCATAGGAAATAATTAAGGATAGGGGCACCATCTTTTGGGGCTCATAGAATTGGACCCTCTGGTCCAATATTTTTGAAACTTGGGGGGTATTTTGGGGAGAGGCACTAGCTGCTATACTAAAAATCTGGTGCCTCCACCTCAAAAAATAGCCCCCCCCAGAGACCCCAATACCCATGGATCAATTTCCTATTATTCTCTATGGGAATCGTTCTCCATAGGGAATAATAGAGTGCCTAGTAGACATTTCCTCCCCCCCCCACGCTTTCTAAAGGGGGGGGGTGGGCCTCCATACCAGGGAATTCCCCCCTCCCTGCCCCCTCCCTCTCCCTCTCTCTCACACACAAACACTTACCTTACTTGGTCTTCTTCCAGCAGAATTTGCTGGCTGTGAAAAAGAAAGTAAGACTGCACAGGAAAAGAAAGGGAGGGGCCGTTCCTGTTTCCTGTGCAGCCTTAAAAATGGATCCCAAGCTGTAAAACATGATTCCTGCAGGTATGGTCTCTCTCCCCCGCCCCCAGACTTTTTAAGAGCGGGGGAGGAGGCTGAAAATTCGGGAGCCCCAGCCAGGGCGGGAGGGTTGGGAAGCCTAAATTCCGGAGAACTACCCTTCTTTAGAGAGCCAGTTGGGTGTAGTGGTTAAGTGCACCGTCTCTTATCCGGGAGAACCAGGTTTGATTCCCCACTCCTCCACTTGCAGCTGCTGGAATGGCCTTGGGTCAGCCGTATCTCTCACAGAGCTGTCCTTGAAAGGGCAGCTTCTGGGAGAGCTCTCTCAGTCCCACCTGCCTCACAGGGTGTCTGTCGTGGAGGAGGAAGACAAAGGAGATTGTGAGCCGCTCTGAGATGCTAAGATTCATTTTGGAGGGCAGGATATAAATCCAATTTCTTCTTCTTCTTCCAATGGGGAACCACTTCCAAATATCTCTTTCCTAAAAACTGTAAGGGTCTCCAAAAGTCAGCTGTGACTTGACGGCCAAAGAAAAAAAAATGCTGGGAGGGAGCTCCTTTGCTCCACCTGCACAGGTATTCCACAGGAACATGGACTCCGATTCTTTAAGAAACAGTAATGTGTAGTTTGTCCTTTAGAGAGCCAGTTTGGTGTAGTGGTTAAGTGTGTGGACTCTTATCTGGGAGAACCGGGTTTGATTCCCCACTCCTCCACTTGCACCTGCTGGAGTGGCCTTGGGTCAGCCATAGCTCTGGCAGAGGTTGTCCTCGAAAGGGCAGCTGCTGTGAGAGCCCTCTCCAGCCCCACCCACCTCACAGGGTGTCTGTTGTGGGGGAGGAAGGTAAAGGAGATTGTGAGCCGCTCTGAGACTCTTCGGAGTGGAGGGTGGGATATAAATCCAGTATCTTCATCTACCTCACAGGGTGGGGGATGAAGGCAAAGGAGATTGTTAGCCACTCTGAGACTCTTCAGAGTGGAGGGCGGGATATAAATCCAATATCTTCATCTACCTTACAGGGTGTCTGTTGTGGGGGAGGAAGGGAAAGGAGATTGTGAGCCGCTCTGAGACTCTTCGGAGTGGAGGGTGGGATATAAATCCAATATCTTCTTCTTCTTCTAGAAATCACCCTCAAAATGTTCTTACACATCTCTACCGTAGCTTAGCTTAGATCAGGGGTGTCGTACCCATGAGGGCCAGATCTGACATCAATGAGATTTTGTTGGGCCAGACCATGTTGGGTTGGGTCGAGGAATGTCAGGCCAGGTCATGTGTGTCCCTATTTAAGATTAGGTAGCAGAGATATAAATTTTATAAAGAACACAGGCAAACACAAATATATATATTTTTTAAAAATTAAAGCATTAGCACTCTTTGGTCTTTGTGTTTTAACAGTTTATTAATAACACATGCTTACAATATTTAATTGTCTCTTTTCTATACTAACCCATATGATATTTCAACCCCACTCCCTCCAATATTTGACTTCCCTGAAGTTATAAATTTAAATTTAATTATAAAGGTACCGCTAACCAATCAAAGTTCAATACTTTTCTTTTTCTCATTAATACTAAAAAATTGTCCAATGTCTTTTTACATTCCACTCTTTCTCCATATAGCCTTTAAATTTCTTCCACTCCTTTTTGAATATATCTAAATCATAGTCTCTTAAAGTTTTAGCTAATTTGTCCATCTCACTCCACGATAAAACTTTCACAATCCAATCCCATTTCTCTGGTATTTTTCCCTGTTTCCACAGTTGTGCATACAATGTTCTAGCAGCTGAGAGCAAATACCAAATTAAAGTCCTGTCTTCCTTTGGAAATTTTTCTAATTGTAATCCAAGCAAAACAGTCTCTGCAGTTTTCTTAAAGTTCTTTTACGTTACGCCGCACAGGGAGCAGGGAGCTGCTGGAATGGCCTTGGGTCAGCCATATCTCTCACAGAGCTGTCCTTGAAAGGGGGAGCTCTCTCAGTCCCACCTGCCTCACAGGGTGTCTGTCGCGGAGGAGGAAGACAGAGGAGATCGTGAGCCACTCTGAGATGCTAAGATTAATTGTGGAGGGCAGGATATAAATCCAATTTCTTCTTCTTCTTCTTCTTCTTCTTCTTCTTCTTCTTCTTCTTCTTCTTCTTCTTCTTCTTCCAATGGGAAACCACTTCCAAATATCTCTTTCCTAAAAACTGTAAGGGTCTCCAAAAGTCAACTGTGACTTGACAGCCAAAGAAAAAAAAATGCTGGGAGGGAGCTCCTTTGCTCCACCTGCACAGGTATTCCCCAGGAACTTGGACTCCGATTCTTTAAGAAACAGTAATGTGTAGTTTGTCCTTTAGAAATCACCCTCAAAAGGTTCTTACACATCTCTACCTGAGCAGCCGTGGGTGTCCAGGACTTGGAAAGAAACACTTTGGGCGTTTTCCCACAGAGCTTACCTCGGAGCGACGTCCCTCTTCACCGGGCAGCGTCTGCGCGGATTTCCCACCAACTGCTCCACATAACTAGGAAGTGCCGGACCTTTTGTGTCGCAGATGTAAACCGCTAAAAACCAGTTTACGTTAGCGATGCAAAAGCTGCGGCTCTTCCTGGTTCTGCGGAGCAGTTGGTGGGAAATCTGCGCAGACGCTGCGTGGTGAAGAGGGACGTCGCTCCGAGGTAAGCTCTGTGGGAAAACGCCCTTTGTGTTTTCATGATATTAGCTTAGATCAGGGATGTCGAACTCATGAGGGCCAGATCTGACATAAATGAGATCTTGTTGGGTTGGGCCGAGCAATGTCAGGCCGGGTCATGTGTGTCCCTATTTAAGATTAGGTAGCAGAGATATAAATGTTATAAAGAACACAGGCAAACACAAATATATATATATTTTTAAAAACTTAAAGCAATAGCACTCTTTGGTATTAAAGAGGCTTTCTTTGTATTTCTCCCATGGGATCCAGAGAACTGGGCAAAGGAAGTTCTGGCTCTTTCCTTTCTTCTCCAGGGGACTGGGGGGGGGGGGAGCCTCAGCCAATAGAATGAAAAGAGACTTGGCTCAGTAGCTCAGTTGTGTGATTGTGAGAGCCTGGGAAAGCAAGCTATTCCTCCCCCCTTCCTCCCCAAGGGAGGAGCCTCAGCCAATGGAGAAAATAGAGGTTTTTGCTCTGTAGCTGCTGTGTGATTGAGAGAGCCTGGCAAAGCAAGCTGTTATGCAGAAGAAAGCAAGATACAGGGAGAAGGAAGCAGACGACAGCCATTTGCTGGGGGGGCCTGATAGGAGACCTCTGGGGGCCTGATTCGGCCCCCGAACTGCATGTTTGACACCCCCGGCTTAGATGTTTGATGAAAAGTTCTCATGCACTGAACACATGAAATGCAGTGAAACGACAAACCTTACGGAAATTCAGTTCATCTCAAGTTTCGAGAAGGCTAGCCGCTTATGGCTGAGGGGGTTTGGATGATGGTTCTCAGGTCCTCTGGGGATCCACCAGAACCTCAACATAGCTCATTTCTCCAGAGGTGCTCTTGGCCCTACGTCAGGGCTCTGCACTTCAGGGAATTTAGGACTAACAGAGGGAGAAAAAAAAAATCACACCGGATTTTAAGGGAAGCGAAATGAGTTGGAAATCAGCTTTGCTAAATGTCTTCAGGGGGCTCTGGGAATCCCTAATGAAAGCCGAAATGGTCTGTTTCCCGAGTTTTTCCCCTCCCCTTCCCTTTTTTTTTTATTGAATCGTGAAAAATTTGGTCTTGAGCTAACCTTGATGCATATTTCTATCCGAGAGCAATAAATAGCGAGTTAAGTCCTTAAAATGTTAATCGCTGCACAAATAGGTCCGGCTGTCTAAATGAGTGACCATTTAATGAATCACTTCTCCCCCAAAGGTCAGGAAAGCAAGTCCCGGGTGCATCATGTTATTTCAAGTTACCCAGCAAATGACCGCATTAATATTAACTGACAGATTGCAGACCTTTATGTTTATGTAGAGTGAGTTTCCGGCAAGTGTGCAACTGGGAGGCGTTAGGAAAGTTTCAGCCAGCCCATCACACTCTGAAGTCCTGCCATTTACGCCTCTGACAGGTGAATGTCGAAGAGTGGAATCCCCCCTCCCTTTATATGGCAGGAAGGGTGTTGAAACAAACCTCATAGAATCATAGAGCTGGAAGGGACATCCGGGATCAACTAGTCCGACCCCCTGCACAATGCAGGAAACTCACAAAGACCTCCCCCTAAATCCACAGGATCGTCATTGCTGTCAGATGGCCCTCTAGCCTCTGTTTCAAAACCTCCAAGGAAGGAGAGCCCATCACCTTCCGAGGAAGCCTGTTTCACTGAGGAACCGCTCTGAACTCACAAATACCTCCCCCTAAATTCACAGGATCGTCATTGCTGTCAGATGGCCCTCTAGCCTCTGTTTCAAAATCTCCAAGGAAGGAGAGACCACCACCTCCCGAGGAGGAAGCCTGTGGAAACTTAGAATCATAGAATCATAGAGTTGGAAGGGACCTTCAGGGTCATCTAGTCCGACCCCCTGCACAATGCAGGAAACTCACAAAGACCTCCCCCTAAATTCACAGGATCGTCATTGCTGACAGATGGCCCTCTAGCCTCTGTTTCAAAACCTCCAAGGAAGGAGAGACCACCACCTCCCGAGAAAGCCTGTTCCGCTGAGGAACTGCTCTAACGGTCAGGATTTCCTTCCTAACGTTGAGCCAGAAACTCTTTTGGTTTAATTTCAACCCATTGGTTCTGGTCCTATCTGCCACTCTTGTCCCTCTGGGTTCTTGGCTCAAAACTAGACTTCTGTTTTTGGGATGAGCTGGCAAGAGCTACAAAGAGCAGCTGTCGTTTTGGGCAGGAGCTCCGGAATCTCTACATTTTATTGTGCTCTTCCTTTTTTACCATCCCCCCCACCAAAACTTCTTTCTGGACTCCATTGTTCAAGCCCATGTGATAATTTTGCTGACTTCTGACAAACTTTCTAATATCCCCCCCCACACACACACACAAAATGGGAAAATAGCCAAAACATCTAAAGCAGCCAGATGGAAATCTTCATCATGCAACTGGAGCCACATAGGAGAAAGTAATTTTAAAAGTATGATAGGAGTAAGGTTTTCTTGCAACAATTCTTATTGAAGAAGCATTTTTAGGCAAATGCTGAGCTGATATAATTTAGAACACTGCCCGCTGATGTCAGGGGTGTGCGGCATATGCAAATGAGTGGTGCAAATGAGTTGTGCTAATGAGCTCTGGAGCCTCGTTTTCTACTAAATGGCCCCTGACAAAGACTTCCTTGTAATCTTGAAATCTGGGAAGGTTCTGAAAGATCTGGAGGCCTTCTAATACAGAGGTCACAGGCGGCTATACGTTTTAGATAAGGAAGTTTACTTAAAACCAGTGTAAGGGCACATAAATGCATGAATTTATTTATTTATTTAGTACATTCATAGAATCATAGAGTTGGAAGGGACCTCCAGGGTCATCTAGTCCAACCCCCCTGCACAATGCAAGAAACTCACAAACACCTCGCCCTAAATTCTCAGGATCTTCATTGCTGTCAGATGGCCATCTAGCCTCTGTTTAAAAACCTCTAAGGAAGGAGAGCCAACCACCTCCCGAGGAAGCCTGTTCCACTGAGGAACTGCTCTAATGGTGAGGAAGTTCTTCCTAATGGGGAGCCAAAACTCTTTTGATTTAATTTCAATCCATTGGTTCTGCCCCTACCTTCTGGAAGCACAGAAAACAATTCCTTCCCATCCTCTATATGACAGCCCTTCAAGGACTTGAAGATGGTGATCATATCACCTCTCAGCCACCTCCTCTCCAGGCTAAACACCCCCAGCTCCTTCAACCTTTCTTCCAGACCCCTCACCATCTTCATCACCCTCCTCTGGACTTGTTCCAGCTTCTCTATATCCTTCTTAAAATGTGGTGCCCAAAACTGAACGCAATACTCCATGCGAGGCCTTACCAGAGCAGAGTAAAGCGATACCATCACATCACGTGATCTGGACATTAGATTCCGCCCTTTCCCATGATGGACTCAGGGTGGATTACAAACACAGTAAAATGGTTAAAACCCAACAATAAAGCAAACATCAGGATAAAATACAGTAGAGGCAGTACGGGCACACTTTACAGATTAAAAATATGGATGTCATAATTGTCAGCCCGGAATCTAATAGTTGAGATGGTACATGGATAGGTCAGTGTGGGTGAGGCCAAGAGATGGTGTAGCAATAAAGTGAGGACGCCCACTTGCCTCAGCCCAAAGCCTTGTGGAGAAGCTCCATTTTACAGGCCCTACGGAATGGTAGTAAATCCGGTAGGGCCCTAATCTCCGTAGGGAGCTGATTCCACCAGGTTGGGGTCTAATACTGAACCAGGATGGGGTCTAATACTGAATCAGAACCTTGGTGTGTCAAAGTCAATATTGCCTACTCAGATAGGCAGTGGCTCTCCAGGATCACAGGCTGAGAGCCTTTGCATCACCTGCTACTTGATCATTTGAGCTGGGAATGCCGGGGATTGAACCCGGGACCTTCTGCATGCCAAGATTATACTTCGGTGAGAAGAAGAGTTGGTTTTATACCCCGCTTTTCTTTATTGCACTCTGTATGAGAATGCTTGTGTTTACCAAGTTTATGTCGATGTCCTGTTCCTCTTTTATAGACGAAGGAATCAAGAGGAGGAGAGTTAATCTTACACCCCTCCTTTCGCTACCTCAAAGGAGTCTCAGAATGGCTTACAAATGCCTTCTTTTTTATCTCCCCACAACAGACACCCTGTGAGGTAGGTGGGGCTGAGAGAGCTCTGAGAGAACTGCTCTCGAGAGAGCTGTGGCTGACCCAAGGTCACTCAGCAGCTGCACATGGATGAGTGGGGAACTAAATCCAGTTCTCCAGATTAGAGTCCACTACTCTTGACCACTACACTATTGCGGGCTCCTACTAAGGCCACACTGTAGGGCTGCCAAGTCCCCGGACCAAGTGGGACTTCTTCTGCCCTGGAGGTTCCCAACCTGCCAGCCCACATTGGGCCAACAGGGGGAACCTCCCCTGATGTCGCCAGTGTGATGACATCACCCGGAAGTGACATCATCACACCAGCGATGTCGCTCACCGGCCAAGCCAGTTTGGTGTAGTGGTTAAGTGCGCGGACTCTTATCTGGGAGAACCGGGTTTGATTCCCCACTCCTCCACTTGCACCTGCTGGAATGGCCTTGGGTCAGCCATAGCTCTGGCAGAGTTTGTCCTTGAAAGGGCAGCTGCTGTGAGAGCCCTCTCCAGCCCCACCCACCTCACAGGGTGTCTGTTGTGGGGGAGGAAGATAAAGGAGATTGTGAGCCGCTCTGAGACTGAGTGGAGAGCAGAATATGAATCCAATGTCTTCGTCTTCTCCTAGGCATTTCCAGGAAAACCTAGCTTCCAAGTTCTATGGTTTTCCCAGACGCTCTAGCAATTTGGGAAGGAAAACTCTATGGTACAATAGGTATCATAGAGTCTTCCCCTCCCAAATCGCTAGCGCATCAGGGAAATCCAGAAACACCTAGAGCGATTGGTGAGCGACATCGCCGGCGTGATGACGTCATTTCTGGATGGCGTCATCGCACTGGCAATGTCGAAGGCTGCGAGGGATTTGGGAACCCTACCACACTCTGAATCCATGGAAGAAGTAGACATTAAATGCAAGGCTCCTGGATCCAAACGTCCAGCTATTGAGCCCCTCTGGCTCCGTATATATCTTCAGTTTTGACGTTTGTATTAAAGTACATTCTTTGCTTTTGAATACTGCCAGTCCTCTGAGGGACAAAGTCAAAGGGGAGCAATACATCTCCTTGGCAAACACAGAAGTTGCAAAGAAGACTCCGGAATGGCGGTTCGTTTTGCTACGAAGCTTTCCTTGAATCTCATTGAGTGCTTAAATCATCTCGGTGACGCCGATCCCGTTGGCAGTAAAATAAAAAACGTATTAAGCATTAAATTTTACACATAACGGGTATTTCTCATTGACAGAGAGTTTATGGGAGTTGTCAACTTGCGAGTTCAACTTATATGAAGGCAATCATAATGTGAGGGCATACGAATTGATCTAGTCAGAAATGATGTCTGGAAAATTAACAAATTTATCATTTCGGTTTTAGTTGAGGCGCCAGTTGCCGTTCCCCTCATCCTTGTTGTGGACGGAATACAAAGAGGAGCAAAAATGACTCATTATACAAGAGTGGAGCTGCTGAGCTGCCTTGAAACGCTCGGTTTTAGAGACCCTACTGGTGTCCCAGAAGGTTGGACCAGAACCAATGGGATGAAATTAAATCAAAAGAGTTTCCAGCTCAACACTTGGAAGAACTTCCTGACAGAGCAGTTCCTCAGTAAAACAGGGTTCCTCAGGTGGTGGGCTCGCCTTCCCTGGAGGTCTTTAGACAGAGGCTAGATGACCATCAGACAACAACATTGATTCCGTGAATTAGGCAGATCATGAAAAGGAGGGCAGGAAGGGTTGCATCAGTGCTTAGTTCTCGCAGCCTTTTCTTAAACGCCCAGGGAAATGCTGATTGACACGAAGGAGGAAGAGGAGGAGCAGAATGGATCTATAGCCTGCCCTTCACTATCCAAAGGAGTCTAAGAGCAGCTTACAAATCTCCTTTGCCTTCCCCTCCCCACGACAGACACCCTGTGAGACAGGGTGGGACTGAGAGAGCTCTGACAGAAACGGTTCTGGAGCAGAGCAGCCTTGAGAGAACTTGTGGCTGACCCAAGGTCACATCAGCTGGTGTATGTGGAGGAGTGGGCAATCAATCCTGGTTCTCCAGATTAGAATCCTCCACTCTAAACTGCTACACCAAACTGGCTATTTGAGTTCAGTCAGAAATTTTTATCCGGGCCAGTATGGCATGGGATCCTGAGTGCGAGAACTTGGAAGCTAGGTATGGAGTGGGAGACCTTGGAAGCTAGGTATGGAGTGGGAAACCTGGGAAGCTAGGTATGGAGTGGGAGACCATGGAAGCTAGGTATGGAGTGGGAGACCATGGAAGCTAGGTATGGAGTGGGAGACCTTGGAAGCTAGGTATGGAGTGGGAAACCTGGGAAGCTAGGTATGGAGTTGGAGAACTTGGAAGCTAGGTGTGGAGAGGGAGAACTTGGAAGCTAGGTATGGAGTGGGAGACCATGGAAGCTAGGTATGGAGTGGGAGACCTTGAAAGCTAGGTATGGAGTGGGAAACCTGGGAAGCTAGGTATGGAGTGGGAGACCATGGAAGCTAGGTATGGAGTGGGAGACCTTGGAAGCTAGGTATGGAGTGGGAGACCATGGAAGCTAGGTATGGAGTGGGAGACCATGGAAGCTAGGTATGGAGTGGGAGACCTTGAAAGCTAGGTATGGAGTGGGAAACCTGGGAAGCTAGGTATGGAGTGGGAGACCATGGAAGCTAGGTATGGAGTGGGAAACCTTGGAAGCTAGGTATGGAGTGGGAGACCATGGAAGCTAGGTATGGAGTGGGAGACCTTGGAAGGTAGGTATGGAGTGGGAGACCTTGGAAGCCAGGTATGGAATGGGAGATCTTGGAAGCTAGGTATGGAGTAGGAGACCTTGGAAGCCAACAGAAGCCATATTTGATCAGGCCAATGGCCCATCCAGTCCAACACTCTGTGTTACACAGTGGCCAAAAAAACCAAGTGGCATCAAGAAGTCCACCAGTGGGGCTAGAAGGCCCTCCCTGTGCCCCCCCCACAAGCACAAGAATACAGAGCATCACTGCCCCAGACAGAGAGTTCCACCTATACCCCGTGGCTAATAGCCACTGATGGATCTCTGATCCATATTGGCTATGGAGGCCCAGATAGCAGCCACTGCAAGATCCGCCTTTTTCCACCTTAGGCGGGCACGACAGTTGGTTCCCTTCCTAGAGCACAGGGACTTAGCAAAAGTGATTCATGCAATGGTCACCTTGAGACTAGACTACTGTTATGCCCTCTACATGGGGCTGCCCATGTCCCAAATCCGGAAGCTGCAGCTGGTGCAGAATGCAGCAGCCGGGCTGCTGTTGGGTCTTCCTATTCGGGACCATATACAGCCGGGGCTGCGGAGACTGCACTGGCTGCCAATAGTATACCGGATTCGCTACAAGGTGCTGGTTATTACCTTTAAAGCCCTATATGGCCAAGGATCTGCCTACCTTAGGGACCGTCTCTCCCCATATATTCCCCAGAGGGTACTCAGATCTGGATCACAAAACCTATCAGTAATCCCCGGGCTGAGGGAGGCGAGATTGAAGGCTACTAGAGAAAAACCCTTCTCTATTGCGCCCCCCCCCCCCCACTGGTGGAACCAACTCCCAGACGATGTTAGAGCCTTGCGGGACCTTGCTCAGTTCCGCAAGGCCTGCAGAACAACGTAATTTCGAATGGCCTTCAACCAAAGTAGCTAGATGCCCAACACCACTGAATGTATGGCATGC
The DNA here is from genome assembly GCF_032191835.1 of Heteronotia binoei. Lineage (NCBI taxonomy): Eukaryota > Metazoa > Chordata > Lepidosauria > Squamata > Gekkonidae > Heteronotia > Heteronotia binoei. Next base: position 176,860,979 of record NC_083226.1, read on the forward strand.
AATTTAGCACCAAAACTGTTGTTGTTTTTTGATTGTATTAATAATTTTAACTTGTAAACTGTTTTAATTTTTTAACTGATTTGTTATTGTGATTGTTCTTATTGTTTTGTTGTTGACATTACAATGTTGTTAGCCCCCCTGAGCCTGCTTCGGCGGGGAGGGCTATATAAATATGATAGAGATATAATGATATATGATAGGGATATAAATATGATAGAGAAAGAAAGAAAGAAAGAAAGAAAGAAAGAAAGAAAGAAAGAAAGAAAGAAAGAAAGAAAGAAAGAAAGAAAGAAAGAAAGAAAGAAAGAAAGAAAGAAAGAAAGAAAGAAAGGCATTTAACAGGTGTGCGGTCCCTTTAAACATGATGGCCAGAACTCCCTTTGGAGTTCAAATTCAAATCCATATTGTCTATGGAGGCCCAGATAGCAGCCACTGCAAGATCCGCCTTTTTCCACCTTAGGCGGGCACGACAGTTGGTTCCCTTCCTAGAGCACAGTGACTTAGCAACAGTTATTCATGCAATCGGCAGGGAGGGCGGGATATAAATATGAGAGAGAGAAAGAAAGAAAGAAAGAAAGAAAGAAAGAAAGAAAGAAAGAAAGAAAGAAAGAAAGAAAGAAAGAAAGAAAGAAAGAAAGGGAGGAAGGAAGGGAGGGAGGGAGGGAGGGAGGGAGGGAGGGAGGAAGGAAGGAAGGAAGGAAGGAAGGAAGGAAGGAAGGAAGGAAGGAAGGAAGGAAGGAAGGAAGGAAGGAAGGAAGGAAGGAAGGAAGGAAGGAAGGAAGGAAGGAAGGAAGGAAGGCATTTAACAGGTGTGCGGTCCCTTTAAACATGATGGCCAGAACTCCCTTTGGAGTTCAAATATGCTTGTCACACCCTTGCTCCTGGCTCCACCCTCAAAGTCCCCAGATATTTCTTGAATTGGACTTGGCAACCTTAGGGGAATGGCATTTTTTCCTTGGCAGCTCTTAATTTATGGGGGCACAGACAACACCGCCTTTGTTCCCCTCCATCTCCGTGAGCCTTACCCGTTCCAAACAGGCTGCCATTTTAATACAATGTCTGCCTCTCCCAATCCCCTTTCGAGAATTGTTTTACCTGCCCAATCAAATGCCACCACAACGTTGCCTTTCCAAAGAAAGGAGGGACTCCCTTTGATACAGCCAGGGCCTTCCACTTTTAATATATATATATATATATATATATATATATATATATATATATATATATATATATATATATATATATATATATATATATATATATATATATATATATATATATATATATATATATATATATATATATATATATATTGCTGTTCTGTCATGCAAAAAAAAAAAAAACACTGAGGAGGAGAAGGAGGAGGTGGGAAAGTAAGTGTTTTCTACCTCTCGACAACAGCAGCTTTGGGGGAAAAAAACGGATGTTGTTTCTTTAAATATAGTGCAATAAATCACATTCCATTCCCCTCTCGGGGTCAACTCCTACCCCTGGAGAAAGTGAGATAAAGGGGGGAAAAAAAAACCTGAAGATAAAAACAGTTATTGAAAAGTGCTTTTCTCTTTGGCTCTCCGGGGAGTATTTCAGCGGGGAGGCCTTTTTAAAGGGGCTGGCTTTGTATGCATTTTAAAAGCTCCTCTTTTTTTCTCTTCTTGCTGGCCTGCCTTTTCTTTCCTGCTGGTCTGTAGTTAACCAATGCAGTCCCTGCGTCCTTTCTCACTTGGCCTTGTCTTCTGATCACTTGAAAGGGCTGGCCCCGAAACCAGAATGCTCTGGGGCTTCCCTCCTTTCCAGTAGACCTTTCAAGCATCGTGACTTTTGCATAGATGCTCAAGAATCTGAAGCCCCGTTCCTGAAGACATCGATCCTCCTGAGAAAACTTCTTTTTTTATTCCTGCCCAGTACTTGCTGTCAAAGTTTGTATTTATTTATTTGAAACATTTCTATGCCACTTCCCCACTGCAATCAGGATCTATAAGGCGGAGTACATAAAAAAAACCCCCACACTTGAACAGTTTAAAACAATATTTAACATTATAAAATAGTTAAATAAGAGGAGGAAGGAGGGTTATAGCTTGCTTTACTTGACCCTAAGGCAAGAATCCCCAACCCTGGTCTGTGGCCTGTTAGCGACCAGACCATGAGTTGTATAATTATTTCATTATATACTACAGTGTAGTAGTAGTAGTAGTAGTAGTAGTAATAATAATAATAATAATAATAATAAGACATTGGATTTATATCCTGCCCTCCACTCTGAATTTCAGAGTCTCAGAGTGACTCACAATCTCCTTTACCTTCCTCTCCCATAGGGTTGCCAAGTCCAATTCAAGAAATATCTGGAATCATAGAATCATAGAGTTGGAAGGGACCTCTAGGGTCATCTAGTCCAACCCCCTGCACAATGCAGGAAACTCACAAACACCTCCCCCTAAATTCACAGGATCTTCATTGCTGTCCATTGGCCATCTAGCCTCTGTTTAAAAACCTCCAAGGAAGGAGAGCCCACCACCTCCCGAGGAAGCCTGTTCCACTGAGGAACTGCTCTAATTCATAGAATCATAGAGTTGGAAGAGACCTCCAGGGTCATCTAGTCCAACCCCCTGCACAACGCAGGAAACTCACAAACACCTCCCCCTAAATTCACAGGATCTTCATTGCTGTCCGTTGGCCATCTAGTCTCTGTTTAAAAACCTCCAAGGAAGGAGAGCCCACCACCTCCCACGGAAGCCTGTTCCACTGAGGAACCTCTCTAACGGTCAGGAAGTTCTTCCTTATGAGATACCATATATGTGGGCCACTGGATGATTACACATCAATTTGCACTATGTGCCCGCCCGCCTTTGTTATATAATGCTGTTGTTTCAAATGTATGTATTGATTTTATTGTATGCGACCGGTTTTACTTGAAGGTGATCCGCCTTGAGCCCATCTGGGAAAGGGCAAAATATAAATCTACCAAATATATAAATTAAAAAAAAAAATAAACATGTCTTTCCCGAAGGTGTTTCTGTCCACTTAATTTACTTTTTAACATATAAATTGCCCACGATCTGTATGTAGCTATGCTCACTGTACCCATTTCCATTTGAAAGCTTACATTCTCAATAAAACTGTGTTGGTCTTCAAGGTACTACGGAACTCCTGCTTTGTTCTATCAATGCTAGGAAGAGTTCGAGACAGCAGGAGAAGAGGAGGATTCAACCGGAGATGAGACTGACTCCGTGAAGGAAGCCGCTCTTCTCAGTTTGCTTTCTCACAAGACGAGAACTCGTGGACACTCAATGAAATTGCTGAGCAGCCGGGTTAGAACGGATAAAAGGAAGTCCTTCTTCGCCCAGAGGGTGATTCACACGTGGAATTCACGGCCACACGAGATGGCGGCGTCCACAAGCATAGACAGCTTCAAGAGGGGGCTGGATAAACATCTGGAGCAGAGGTCCATCAGTGGCTGTTAGCCACAGGGTTTAGATGGAACTCTCTGTCTGGGACAAGTGATGCTCTGTATTCTTGGTGCTTGGGGGGGGCAACAGTGGGAGGGCTTCTAGTGTCCTGGCCCCACTGATGGACCTCCTTATAGCACCTAGGTTTTTTGGCCACTGTGTGATACAGAGTGTTGAAAGAAATGGGCCATTGGCCTGACCAACATGGCTTCTCTTATGTTCTTAAGAGCAGAGGTCCATGACTAGCTATTAGCCCCAGGATATTCATGAAACTCTCTGTTTGGGACAGTGATGCTCTGTATTCTTGGTGCTTGGAGGGGTACAAGTGGGAGGGCACCTGGTTTTTTGGCCAGTATGTGACCCAGAGCATTGGAATGGATGGGCTTCTCTTATGTTCTTATGTGACACAGAGTGTTGGACTGGATGGGCCATTGGCCTGATCCAACAGGGCTTCTCTTACATTCTTATGTGACACAGAGTGTTGGACTGGATGGGCCATTGGCCTGATCCAACAGGGCTTCTCTTATGTTCTTATGTGACACAGAGTGTTGGACCGGATGGGCCATTGGCCTGATCCAACAGGGCTTCTCTTATGTCCTTATGTGACACAGAGTGTTGGACTGGATGGGCCATTGGCCTGATCTTAAATAGATCTGTCCATTTGAAGATGGTGAAGCCATCCATAGATTAATTCGGGTTGCCACGGTAACTTTTTTGTGTTCGTGCAAACATTGTTTTAAGGTTTATCTACAGATTAACACATTCTGGTTTGATTCATTACATAAGAACATAAGAGAAGCCATGTTAGATCAGGCCAATGGCCCATCCAGTCCAACAATCTGTGTCACACAGTGGCAAAAAAAAATTATATATAAACACACACACATATACACACTGCGGCTAATAGCCACTGATGGACCTCTGCTCCATATTTTTATCTAAACCCCTCTTGAAGGTCGCTATGCTTGTGGCCACCACCACCTCCTGTGGCAGTGAATTCCACATGTTAATCACCCTTTGGGTGAAGAAGGACTTCCTTTTATCCGTTTTAACCTGTCTGCTCAGCAATTTCATCGAATGCCCACGAGTTCTTGTATTGTGAGAAAGGGAGAAAAGTACTTCTTTCTCTACTTTCTCCATCCCATGCATTATCTTGTAAACCTCTATCATGTCACCCCGCAGTCGACGTTTCTCCAAGCTAACCCTAACCCAAGCGTTTCAACCTTTCTTCATAGGGAAAGTGTTCTAGCCCTTTAATCATTCTAGTTGCCTTTTTCTGGACTTTCTCCAATACTATAATATCTTTTTTGAGGCGCAGCGACCAGAACTGCACACAGTACTCCAAATGAGACCGCACCATCGATTTATACAGGGGCATTATGATACTGGCTGATTTGTTTTCAATTCCCTTCCTAATAACTCACAGCATGGTGTTGGCCTTTTTAATTGCAAACGCACACTGTCTTGACATTTTCAGTGAGTTATCTACCACAACCACAAGATCTCTCTCTTGGTCAGTCTCTGCCAGTTCACACCCCATCAACTTGTATTTGTAGCTGGGATTCTTGGCCCCAATGTGCATTACTTTGCACTTGGCCACATTGAACCGCATCTGCCACGTTGACGCCCACTCACCCAGCCTCAACAGATCCCGTTGGAGTTCCTCACAATCTTCTCTGGTTCTCACCACCCTGAACAATTTAGTGTCATCCGCAAACTTGGCCACTTCACTGCTCACTCCCAACTCCAAATCATTAATGAACAAGTTAAAGAGCATGGGACCCAGTACCGAGCCCTGCGGCACCCCACTGCTTACCGTCCTTCACTGCGAAGACTGCCCATTTATACTCACTCTCTGCTTCCCGTTACTCAGCCAGTTTTTGATCCACAAGAGGACCTGTCCTTTTACTCCATGACTCTACCTTTTTGACCAATTGACCAACCAATCAATTTAATTTAAATAAATTAGCAAATTACTGAAAACTCCTCAACGTTGATGCCCTTTGGAGATACAGATGGAAGGAAAGACTGTATTAAATCATTCCTTGCTTTATATCCTGTTCCTGTAACACAGCAAGACAAAAATAGCTTTAAAATGCAGCCACTCCATCCTGAACTCTTGAATCCTCAGAATAAAAATTTCCCCTGCAAATTAATACTAGCCATCATGCAATAAATGGCTAACACTTCAGGTGATTCATCTGCCAGAGGAAGCCTGCATACCTTATTTATTTCTTTATTTATTGGAATATTTTCAGCTCTCCTTGCTGCAAGTTCAAGGTGACTTCCAAGCAAATATTGAAATAAAGACAGTTCTACAAACACACAACGGCTTACAAATGCCTTCACCTAAGCTCGCATCCTACATGAGATGTGGGATTAGCCAAGAAGCCCTGTGACCTCGACTCTAAAAAAAAAAAAAAATGTTGTTTACACAAAAACAATGTATGATTTCAGAAAGAAAAAGCATTCGGTGGAGAAAAGCTTTTAGGGGAGAGGCTGTGGTGAAGAAGAAGAAGAAGATACTGGATTTATATCCCACCTTCTGCTCCAAATCTCAGAGTCGCAGAGTGGCTCACAATCTCCTTTATCTATTTCCCCCTAAAGAGATACTCTGTGAGGCGGGTGGGGCTGAGAGAGCTCTCCCAGAAGCTGTCCTTTCAAGGACAACTCCTACAAGAGCTATGGCGTTTCGGATGGGAGACCACCAAGGTAGGCTCTGCAGAGGAAGGCAGTGGCCAAGCACTTCTGCTTCTCACTTGCCTTGAAAGCCCTTTGCTGGGATCTCCGTACGTCTCGGATGGGAGACCACCAGGGAAGGCTCTGCGGAGGAAGACAATGGCAAACTACCTCTGTTTCTCAGTTCCCTTGGAAGCCCTTTAAGGGGGTAGCCAAAAATTGGCTGCAACGCAATGATGCTTTACACACACACTCAAAATGATTAGGGGATTAGATCACTTTTTTGAGGGGAGGCAGAGTCAGACTTTTTAGTCAAGAATGAGGAGGAAATAATAGAGGCTTATAGAATTATGCAAAGTATAGAAAAAGTTGGTATAAAAGTCCTTTTCTTCTTATAGTATAATACTAAAACCTGGGTGCATGCAATTAAGTTGATGGGCAATAGTTTCAGGTTTCAATGGGTCTTGCAGTACTGAAGAAGAAGAAGAAGAAGAAGAAGAAGAAGAAGAAGAAGAAGAAGAAGAAGAAATTGGATTTATATTCTGCCCTCCACTCAGAGTGGCTCACAATCTCCTTTATCTTCCTTCTCCAAACAAAAACCCTGTGAGGTGGGTGGGGCTGAGAGGGCTCTCACAGCAGCTGCCCTTTCAAGGACAACTCCTGCGAGAGCCATGGCTGACCCTAGGCCATGCCACCAGGTGCAAGTGGAGGAGGGGGGAATCAAACCTGGTTCTCCCATATAAGAGTCCGCACACTTAACCACTACACCAAACCGGCTCTCAAGGACCATGGAACGTCCTGGCGCAGATTAGGTCCACAATATCCCCCGTGGCGTTTGCAAAAGAAGAAAAGGTTTATCCGTGAGAAGCCTAGAAGGGCAGCCAACACAGGCAGGAAGGGTAGAAATTATCCCCTCTGTGAAAAAGCACAGAGATCCAGGTGCAATTTCCCACTCTGCCCTGAAGGTGGCACTAAACTTCTGCCACTAACCTTTGCCACTACACCTTGGGCCAGTTATATAGTCTCAGCCAGAGTGCCAGGGGTTAAGAGGAGGGGACTCTATTCTGGAAAACAGGGTTTGATTCCCCGCTCCTGCACATGCAGCCGGCTGGGTGACCTTGGGTCAGTCACAGTTCTTGAAAGAGCTGTTCTCTCAAGAGCAGTTCTTTGAGAGCTCTCTCAGACCTACCAACTAACAGGTTGCCTGTTGTGGGTAGGGTTGTCAAGTCTAACTCAGATAATATCTGGAGACTCGGGGGTGGGGCCAGGAGACTTTGGGGGTGGAGCTTGGAGACTTTCCCTGAAAGAAATAAGTAAAAACACAGGAGTGCAGTTCCCCTGAATACAGTCTTCATTTCCTCACCCAAGCAGCTGCAAATCATCTCTCTCTCTCTCTCTCTCTCTCTCTCTCTCTCACACACACACACACACACACACAGAAGCAAAAATAAAACAGTTTGCAATCCCACACTTGTGTGGTCTCACTGGGGCAATTTACTCACGAGTTGCTGAACTTCCCATAACCCAGGGAAACCAAGGTTCAAGTTTATCCTTTACTATGCAAAGAACCTCTGAAAAGCTTGTACAACAAACGGAGGATCGGGGCTGCTTTCGCAGCTCCTGGGAGCAGCCAGGTTGTTCTGCCTGCTCACCCCACCCCCATTCAGCCTTAAAGACACAGACACATCATCCCAACAGGAAGCCTTTACAAGCTTTCTCCTAGCGTTCTGAAGGGGAAAGGCACATGGGAGCTGTGGGGGGCGGAGCTTCCCCCACTGGCCAGCTGACTGGGGGTGGGAAGGAGCCTGGGATAGCAGAAGAACCCCCACTGGGACCTGGGGATTGGCAAGCCTAGCTATGAGGACAGGAAGGGAAGAAGATTGTAAGCCACTTTGAGACTTGGAGTGAAGGCAGGATATAAATCCAGTCTCTTTCTGCTCCTCTTCTAGCCAGTTTGGTGTAGTGGTTAAGAGTGGTGGACGCTAATCTGGGAGAACCAGCTTTGATCCCCAAGTCTTTCACATGCGGCTGCTGGTGTGGCCCTGGGTCAGCCACCATTATCCTCCGAGCTGTTCTCTCAAGAGCAGTTCTTTGAGAGCTCTCTCAGCCCCGCCTACCTCACACAAGGTGTCTTTGGTGGGGAGAGGAAGGGAAGGAGATTGTAAGCCACTCTGAGACTCTGAGTGAAAGACAGAGTATACATCCAATCTCTCCTCCTCCTCCTCCTTGTGGCAATAGAACAAAGAGGAAGGTCTCTTCTGAAGCACCTACCCTGGACTGTGAACAAGACCAGTGTGTGGGGTTCTGGTGCCTCAGGCAGAACCCCAACGCATGCCCCCCCCCCCCACCTTGGGAGCAAACTAATGATGCGGCGTGAAGTGCACACACGGTTGGTGACATCACCCAGAGGTTGATGACATCACCTACACTGGGCATTTGGCACCTTCCCCTGCCAAGCGTGTTCCGAGTTCGGAGCATGCTGGGCAGGGGAAGGCCAGTTCTTTTGGGACTTTGAGGGATTGGGGGAGCTCCCCCGATCCCTTAACGCCTAGAAAGAACACTGGGTGCCTTCCCCTGCCCAGCGTGCTCCGAGTTCGGAAGCCATGTTCTTTCTCAGCACTGAGGGATCAGGGGAATTTCTCTGACCCCTCAGAGCCAAGAAAAGCTAAAGGTCAGCCATCCCACACGCCGGCCCTGATCGTGAGCCGAGTAGAGCTCACAGCAAAATCTGACTTGGCCGAAGCTGTTCCAGTTGAAGATCTCTCCCCGCAGCTGTCTTTGACCTTTTAGATTTGCATAATTTATACAGGTCACAGAAGGAAGGATTTCTTCACACAGAATGTAGACGCGTCTTCTCGCCGCAACAGCTCGCAGGACGCAGCTATTAGACCGAGTCAACCAGGAGAAAAGCCGGACGTCTTCTTTGTTCTCCCCCAGTGCCTCCTAGATGCTTCCGGAGTGCAATGTGAATTTTTCTTCCAGGTGATGACATTCGTCTTATTTCACTGTTACGCTTGCCTGCATTGTCTCTTCAGCAGGTGTCCTTTGGAGATAATTGTTCTCCTATTAATATCTTCTTGTACCTTGCGCTTAGTTCTCTTCTTTAAACGGCTTGTTCTGAGGTCACCAAGAGCTATTCAGATTCTGTTTGGGCAGGTTTTCCTCCTCTCTCTGCGGTGACATCTTTGCTCAACGGAGCAAGGTCTTCTGCAGACACCAAACCACAAATGGGCAAAATTAACACCTGCCTGTACGCACACCTTCCAGTGTTCCCTCTAAGCTGCAGTCTTGGGAGCAAAAATTCTACTTTGTGAGCTACTGGCATGGAAGTTGTGAGCTATTGCATAAAAAATTTGTGAGCTACTGCATTAAAGTTGTGAGCTACTGAGCTTCTTCCTCAGTTTGGTGAGAGCCAGTTTGGTGTAGTGGTGAAGCGCGTGGACTCTTATCTGGGAGAACCGGGTTTGATTCCCCACTTACACCTGCTGGAATGGCTTTGGGTTAGCCATAGCTATCACAGAGGTTGTCCTTGAAAGGACAGCTGCTGGGAGAGCCCTCTCAGCCCCACCCACCTCACAGGCTGTCTGCAGTGGGGGAAGAAGATAAAGGAGATTGTAAGCCGCTCTGAGACTCTGCAATTCTTCAAGACAGTGTGCGATTGCAATAAAAAAGGCCAACGCCATGCTGGGAATTATTAGGAAGGGAATTGAAAACAAATCAGCCAGTATCATAATGCCCCTGTATAAATCAATGGTGCGGTCTCATTTGGAATACTATGTACAATTCTGGACACTGCACCTCAAAAAGGATATTATAGCATTGGAGAAAGTCCAGTAAAGGGCAACTAGAATGATTAAAGGGTTGGAACACTTTCCCTATGAAGAAAGGTTAAAACACTTGGGGTTCTTTAGTTTGGAGAAACATTGACTGCGGGGTGACATGATAGAGGTTTACAAGATAATGCATGGGATGGAGAAAGTAGAGAAAGAAGTCCTTTTCTCCCTTTCTCACAATACAAGAACTCGTGGGCATTCAATGAAATTGTTGAGCAGTCAGGTTAAAATGGATAAAAGGAAGTACTTCTTCACCAAAGGGTGATTAACATGTGGAATTCACTGCCAAAGGAGATGGTGGCGGCTACAAGCATAGACAGCTTCAAGAGGGGGTTAGATAAAAATATGGAGCAGAGGTCCATCAGTGGCTGTTAGTCACAGTGTGTATATATATGTGTGTGTGTGTGTGTATGTATGTGTGTGTGTTCCTTCCTTCCTTCCTTCCTTCCTTCCTTCCTTCCTTCCTTCCTTCCTTCCTTCCTTCCTCCCTCCCTCGCTCCCTCCCTTCCTTTTCTTCCTTCTTCCCTCCCTCCCTTCCCTCCATGCCTCTCTCCCTTCCTTCCTCCATGCCTCCCTTCCTTTTCCTCCCTCCCTCCCTTTTCCTTCCTCCCTCCCTTCCCTCCTCCCTCCCTCCCTTCCCTCCATGCCTCTCTCCCTTCCTTCCTCCATGCCTCCCTTCCCTCCTTCCTCCCTTCCTTTTCCTCCCTCCCTCCCTTCCTTTTTCTTCTTCCCTCCCTCCCTTCCTTCCTCCATGCCTCCCTTCCCTCCTCCTTCCCTTCCCTCCATGCCTCTCTCCCTTCCTTCCTCCATTCCTCCCTTCCTTTTCCTCCCTCCCTTCCTTTTCCTTCTTCTCTCCCTCCCTTCCCTCCCTCCCTTCCCTCCATGCCTCTCTCTCTTCCTTTCTCCATGCCTCCCTTCCCTCCTCCCTCCCTTCCCTCCATGCCTCTCTCCTTTCCTTTTTCCTTCTTCCTCCCTTCCTTCTTCCTTCTTCCCTCCCTCCCTTCCCTCCTCCCTCTCTCCCTTCCCTCCATGCCTCCCTTCCCTCCATGCCTCTCTCCCTTCCTTCCTCCATGCCTCCCTTCCCTCCTCCCTCCCTTCCCTCCATGCCTCTCTCCCTTCCTTTTCCTCCCTCCCTTCCTTTCCTTCTTCCCTCCCTCCCTTCCCTCCATGCCTCCCTTCCCTCCATGCCTCTCTCCCTTCCTTCCTCCATGCCTTCCTTCTCTCCTCCCTCTCTTCCCTCCATGCCTCTCTCCCTTCCTTCCTCCATGCCTCCCTTCCCTCCTCCCTCCCTTCCCTCCATGCCTCTCTCCCTTCCTTCCTCCATGCCTTCCTTCTCTCCTCCCTCCCTTCCCTCTATGCCTCTCTCCCTTCCTTCCTCCATGCCTTCCTTCTCTCCTCCCTCCCTTCCCTCCATGCCTTTCTCCCTTCCTTCCTCCATGCCTCCCTCCCCTCCTCCCTCCCTTCCCTCCTCCTTCCCTTCCATTTCCTTCCTCCCTCCCTTCCTTTCCCTTCCTCCCTCCCTGCCCTCCTTGCGACTCTCAAACATCTGATGTTCATGTCTTGAGGCTCTCAAACATCTGCCATTTATGCTACATGGCTCATACATTAAGAGCCACCTCTGGAATAAACTTCCAGGAACTCGAAGCTCCCTCTATCAGATGAAACAGGAATGGAGATCCCTCCCTATGTCCTTTCATCACAGTCAGAATGTGGGACAGCCCAGTAGACAGAAAATTGTGGGTGGGGGGCATGGGGCTTGGCTGCTTCTCCCCCCCCACGGCAAACCAGCCCGCCCAGCTCCAGCTCTCTCTCTCTCTCTCTTTGGCTGTTGTTCTCTCGCTCTCTTCTGTCATTATTTCTCTCCCTCTCACTGCTGCTCTCTCATTGTCCCCCCCCTCTCTCACTGCCATTCTCTCTCTCATTCGCTGCCTCTCCCCCCCTCGCTGTCGCTCTCTCATCTTGTTCTCTCTCTCTCACTTTCACTGCCTCGCTCTCTCCCGCTGCTAGGGTTGCCAAGTCCAATTCAAGAAATATCTGGGGACTTTGGGGGTGGAGCCAGGAGACTTTGGGGCGGAGCCTGGAGACATTGGGGGTGGAGCCAGGAGCAAGGGTGTGACAAGCATCATTGAACTCCAAGGGAGTTCTGGCCATCACATTGAAAGGGACAGCACACCTTTTTCAATGCCTTCCTTCCATAGGTAATAATGAAGGCTGGGGCACCATCTTTTGGGGCTCATAGAATTGAACCCCCTGGTCCAACCGTTTTGAAACTTGGGGGGTATTTTGGGGAGAGGCAATGGATGCTATGCTACAAGTTTGGCGCCTCTACCTAAAAGAACAGCCCCCCCCCATAGCCCCTGATACCTCCAGATCAATCCCCCAATATACCCTATGAGAATTGATCTGCCCATAGGGAATAACGAAGTGCCCAGGAGACATTTCCCTCCCCCCCTCCCCACTGTACTCACAAGTTGCTGCCAGATTCTTCAAAGTAACACAGACACACCATCCAAGAGGAAGCCTTTTCAATCCGGAGGTGGAAAGTCAAATGTTGGCTGTGGGGGTGGGGCTTCCCCTCCACCGGCCAGCCGACTAGGGGCGGGAAGGAGCCTGGGAAAGTGGAAGAACCCCCACTGGGACCTGGGGATTGGCAACCCTACCCACTGCCGGTCTCCTGCTCTCTCATGTGTTCTCTCTCTCCCTCTCTCTCTCTGCCCCTCCCATTTCTGAGAGTCCCAATGGAGGGGCCCTACATAGTGAAGAGGGTTTTTTTTTTAATGGATCAGCCTAGGGCCCCCAGGCCCCACCCCCTAGCTACGGGCCTGATGCGGGAGCAGTGTTGGAAAGTCAAGATGCCAAAAAGTGCAATGCAAAATGCAATAGAACGAAGCAGGGGAGAAAGGCTCGGGGCACTGCAAATTAGCATCCTTTGTGAGAGAAGAATCCGACGCCCCCTCAAGGGGTCAATTCGTCCGCGTTTGCGAATGAAGTCAAGTTAGTTGCACTGTGCTTCAATCAAGGCTTCCTTTTTGTCTGTCCTGACCAGTCCGTTTCATTCAGCGACAACAATATCGGGCACTACGGCAGAAGGAGAAAAAGAAATTCTCTATTTGTTCTTCTCCAGCCCATTCACAGCTTGCAAGCCTCTTGCACGGCAGACGCTTCTTTGCTTTAGATTAAGATGGCCTCTTTGTTTTCAGGTCTCTTCCTTTGAAGTAGTGTGCCTACCCATGAAAGCTTAAAGCGCAGAATTAAACTCCGTCGGCCTTAAAGGTGACACTGGACTCAAAACTTTTGTTCCGTTTCTTTGTTTTGTAAATGAAAAGCCCATACAAATCATCTCACCTTTTTTTTTTTTAACTATACATAACCTTTATTCTTAATTTCATTATAGTTCCCCCTCTCCACTTATTTTAAAATAGCACTGTGGTAGAAGAAGAAAAAGAAGAAGAAGAAGAAGAAGAAGAAGAAGAAGAAGAAGAAGAAGAAGAAGAAGAAGAAGAAGAAGAAGAAGATGATGATGATGATGATGATGATGATGAAGATATTGGATTTATATCCCGCCCTCCACTCCGAAGAGTCTCAGAGCGGCTCACAGTCTCCTTTCCCTTCCTCCCACACAACAGACACCCTGTGAGGTAGATGAAGATATTGAATTTATATCCCGCCCTCCACTCCGAAGAGTCTCAGAGTGGCTCCCAATCCCCTTTACCTTCCTCCCCCACAACAGACACCCTGTGAGGTAGATGAAGATATTGGATTTATATCGCGCCCTCCACTCTGAAGAGTCTCAGAGCGGCTCACCTTCCTCCCCCACAACAAACACCCTGTGAGGTGGGTGGGGCTAGAGAGGATTCTCACAGCAGCTGCCCTTTCAAGGACAACCTCTGCCAGAGCTATGGCTGACCCAAGGCCATGCTAGCAGGTGCAAGTGGAGGAGTGGGGAATCAAACACGGTTCTCCCAGATAGGAGTCCGCACACTTAACCACTACACCAAACTGGTGATTTTGTAGGCAAACCTCTGCGGTAAAAATTCAGTCTCTGCTATTGTAGCTGTTTCTAGGCTGACGTCCCAACTTTCAGAGTCTACTGCACCCTTGAATGCACACTCAAAAATATCTTAGATCGCCCTGGAATCATAGAGTTGGAAGGGACCTCCAGGGTCTTCTAGTCCAACCCCTGCACAATGCAGGAAACTCACAAATACCTCCCCCTAAATTCACAGGCTCCCGTGGCGAAGAGTGGTAAAGCTCTCTGCTCACGACCTGAGTTTGATCCCAGTGGAAGCTGGTTCAGGTAGCCGGTTCCAGGTTGACTCAGGCTTCCATCCTTCCGATGTCGGTAAATCGAGTACCCAGCTTACTGGGGGGTAAAGTGTAGGTGACTGGGGAATGCAATAGCAAACCACCCCGTAAAAAGTCTGCCATGAAAACGTTGTGAAAGCAACGTCACCCCAGAGTCGAAAACGACTGGTGCTTGCACAGGGGACTACCTTTACCTTTTTAAATTCCTGCATTGCTGTCAGGTGGCCCTCTAGCCTCTGTTTAAAAACCTCCAAGGAAGGAGAGCCCACCACCTCCCGAGGAAGCCTGTTCCACTGAGGAACCGCTCTAACTGTTGTGAAGGTCTTCCTAATGTTGAGCCGGAAACGCTTCTGATCTAATTTCAACCTGTTGGTTCTGGTCCTATTTTCTGGGCCACAGAAAACAATCAACTAATCTACAAAAATGTGAGCATGACTAGGAATGCTGATATGTGACTGATAGGGTCCCTTAACGCAATGTTCAGGGAACCGAATCTTAGAATCATTGAGTTGGAAGAGACCTCCAGGGTCATCTACAACCCCT
>NC_083226.1:176875881-176921281 GCF_032191835.1 Heteronotia binoei
TCCTGTTCTCCCTCTCACGATCTGCCTTTAAGTTCACAGAATCTGCATCGCTGTCAGATGGCTTAAAAACCTCCAAAGAACAGCAACTGCAGAACGAACGCCAACAAATGAGCCAAAGTTATAGCATGGAGACCAGAAATAGCATTACTCTGAGGGCTGATTGTAATATATTCAGGTATGAAATATTCCTCGGGGTGCCGGTGAAAATAGAATCTCCAAAAGTTGGTGTAACTTTTTTTTTTTTTTGAGACTGACTTGGAGAGCCTACTGTATGGAATAATTTGTAAGTAGTCAAATGATAACAATAGCGGTGCGGAGAATCTATTATTAGAGAAGAAGGGCAGGGGGGGGAGAAAAAGGGGATTTCGAATCTATATTGGCAGATGAGTGCAGGTGGTATACGTTCACACAATATCTGTACCATTAAAAAGAGAGAGAAGAGAATACAGAAGACAATGCTACAGTTAAACAAAAAGATAATAAGTCTTGTCAGAAGCCGTTTGAAAAGTTCAAAGGATGTGTTAAGTGGGGGACACTGCCGATTAGAGGAACAGATAAATCAGGCAAGAAATAATTGGAGAGAAGACGCCTGTTGAACTTGAAATAAGCCAAGACATTTTAGGCCCAGAGGGTATCGAGATATTTACATAATAGACTTTTGGGGAAAGAAGACTATCTCGGTAAGATTTGTATCAAATAGTCTCCACTTCCAACTTTCAGTCAGAAATAGCGATTTCAGTGGCAGAGAATTTTCCCCTAAATTGAGTTTAATCTGCAAAAACAAACAAACAAACAAAAACCCCTTTACTTCCCCTCCCCCCACCCCCCAGTGGCTTCTAGTCTGGTCTCCTTCCTGGATTAGTGACATCAGAGGATCTCTACCAGTCAGAAATGCTACATTGAATGGAATGCTACCACAGCTCCTTGAAAGCCAATTAGCATTCACCAACACTATTTACAGTTTGGTGTAGCGGTGAAGTGTGCAGACTCTTATCTGGGAGTACTGGGTTTGATTCCCCACTCCTCCACTTGCAGCTGCTGGAATGGCCTTGGGTCAGCTATAGCCCTCACATTGTCCTTGAAAGGGCAGCTTCTGGGAGAGCAGGTTTGGTGTAGTGGTTAAGTGCACAGACTCTTATCTGGGAGAACCAGGTTTGATTCCCCACTCCTCCACTTGCACCTGCTGGAATGGCCTTGCGTCAGCCATAGCCCTCACATTGTCCTTGAAAGGGCAGCTTCTGGGAGAGCCAGTTTGGTGTAGTGGTTAAGTGTGCGGACTCTTATCTGGGAGAACCGGGTTTGATTCCCCACTCCTCCACTTGCACCCTGCTGGAATGGCCTTGCGTCAGCCATAGCCCTCACATTGTCCTTGAAAGGGCAGCTTCTGGAGAGCCAGTTTGGTGTAGTGGTTAAGTGTGTGGACTCTTATCTGGGAGAACCGGGTTTGATTCCCCACTCCTCCACTTGCAGCTGCTGGAATGGCCTTGGGTCAGCCATAGCTCTCTTATCTGGGAGAACCGGGTTTGATTCCCCCCTCCCTCCACTTGCAGCTGCTGGAATGGCCTTGGGTTAGCCATAGCTCTCACAGAGTTGTCTTTGAAAGGGAGGCTTCTGGGAGAGCTCTCTCAGCCCTACCCACCTCACGGAGTGTCTGTTGTGGGGGAAGAAGATAATGGGGATTGTAAGTCCCCATTATCCACGCTCCTTGCGCCGTTCCCCCCCCTTCCCCCCGCTTCCGTTTTTTTGGAGAGCGGGAGAAGAGGCTGTAAATCCTGGGGCTGGGAAGCCTAACCATGCATATGCTGCAGTATTTGTGGTTGAACATGAATCATATGAAGCTGCCTTATACTGAATCAGACCTTCGGTCCATCAAAGTCAGTATTGTCTACTCAGACTGGCAGCGGCTCTCCATGGTCTCAAGCTGAGGTTTTTCACATCTATTTGCCAGAACCCTTTTTACTTGGAGATGCCAGGGATTGAACCTGGACCTTCTGCTCACCAAGCAGATGCTCTACAACTGAGCTACCAGCCCCATTCATGGCTCTCCAGGTCTCAAGCTGAGGTTTTTCACGCCTACTTGCCTGGACCCTTTTTAGTTGGAGATGCCGGGGATTGAACCTGGGACCTTCTGCTCACCAAGCAGATGCTCTACCACTGAGCTACAGCCCCATTCATGGCTCTCCAGGGTCTCAAGCTGAGGTTTTTCACGCCTACTTGCCTGGACGCTTTTTAGTTGGAGATGCCGGGGATTGAACCTGGGACCTTCTGCTCACCAAGCAGATGCTCTATCACTGAGCCACAGCCCCCATTCATGGCTCTCCAGGGTCTCAAGCTGAGGTTTTTCACGCCTACTTGCCTGGACCCTTTTTAGTTGGAGATGCCGGGGACTGAAACCTGGGACCTTCTGCTCACCAAGCAGATGCTCTACCACTGAGCCACAGCCCCATTCATGGCTCTCCAGGGTCTCAAGCTGAGGTTTTTTACGCCTACTTGCCTAGACCCTTCTTTAGTGGAGATGCCAGGATTGAACCTGGGACCTTCTGCTTACCAAGCAGATGCTCTACCACTGAGCCACCGTCCCTCCCCTTTGCACTTTGGCTAAAGACAGGCAATGTAGATTGAGTTGATACAACCAGGGTTGGATCCTAGCAGGAGCTCCTTAGCATATTAGGCCACTCACCCCTGATGTAGCCAATCCTCCAAGAGCTTACCAAAAAAGAGCCTTGTAAGCTCTTGGAGGATTGGCTACTTCACGGGTGTGTGGCCTAATATGCAAAGGAGCTCCTGCTAGAATTCCACCCCTAGATCTTTCCCATGCACTCAAGTTTTCTTGGGAACTGAACCACAAGGATTGGGATGGGCAGGGGGTCATTTCACAGAAAAGGAGATGCCAGAGCTCATTAGCACAACTCGTTTGCATAACTCATTTCCATGACTCGTTTGCATCTGCCGCACACACCTGTCACCACCTGAAGGCGGACTAAATTGTTTCAGTTCATCGTCTACCTTAAATGTTTCTTGAATTATAATTGTCATAGGAAAAAACTTACTCCTATCAACTAGGAATGATTAAAGGGTTGGAACACTTTCCCTGTGAAGGAAGGTTAAAACCCCTTGGGGCTCTTTAGGTTGGAGAAATGTCGACTGCGGGGGTGACATGATAGAGGTTGACAAGATTATGCAAGGGGTAGAGAAGATTGAGAAAGAAGTCCTTTTCTCCCTTTCTCACAGTACGAGAACACGTGGGAATTCGATGAAATTGCTGAGCAGTCGGGTTAGAACGGATAAAAGGAAGTCCTTCTTTACCCAAAGGGTGATTAACACGTGGAATTCACTGCAACAGGAGGTGGTGGCGACTGCAAACCTAGCCAGCTTCAAGAGGGAATTGAATAAACATATGAAGCAGAGGTCCATCAGTGGCTATTAGCCACTGTGTATTGTTTGAACTCTCTGTCTGGGGCAGTGAAGCTCTGTATTTTTGGCGCTTGGGGGAGGGCATAGTGGGAGGGCTTCTAGTGTCCTAGCCCCTCAGGTTGACCTCCTGAAGGCACTTGGTTTTTTTTTGGCCACTGTGTGACACAGAGTATTGGACTGGATGGGCCATTGGCCTGATCCAACATGGCTTCTCTTATGTTCTTATGTGACACAGAGTGTTGGATTGGGTGGGCCACTGGCCTGATCCAGCATGACTTCTCTTATGTTCTTATGTGACAGAGTGTTGGACTGGATGGGCCACTGGCCTGATCCAACATGGCTTCTCTTATGTTCTTATGTGGCACAGAGTGTTGGACTGGAGGGGCCACTGGCCTGATCCAACAGGGCTTCTCTTATATTACACAGAGTGTTGGACTGGATGGGCCAGTGACCTGATCCAACATGGCTTCTCTTATGTTCTTATGTTTTTAAATTACTTTCTCCTATGTGGCCACAGTGGCATGATGAAGATTTCCATATGTCTACTTTACACATTTTGATTATTTTCCCTTTTTTTTTTTGCTGGGGGAAATATTAGAAAGTTTGTCAAATCTTTGAGTTCAGCAAAATTCTCACAAGGGGTTTGAACATGGAGCCTAGAAGCAAGTATTTGGGAGGGGGGGGGGTAAGGAAGAAAGAGCACAATAAAATGTAGAGGTTCCAGAGCTCCGGTCCGATGAGCTCCTACCCAAATCGAGGCCTGGGGATGGGTTTGGGAAGGTTCCTTCATCAGGTTTGCACTCGCCTTGCATTTTTACAATTATGGAGTCAGGTTTTTTTTCTTTCGTACATGACTTTTATAATGAGGATTCTAAAGGGAGAGTGCTATCATTGGATTTGTCATTGGTAGTATCAGAACACCCCCTTATTTTTTTAAAAAAAAATATTAATATTAAAAATATTAATATATTGCTGTAGCGCTGTAATGATAAGTCAGTTCCCTGAATTGGGTTGCCACGCTCGATTCAAGAAATAGCTGGTGACTTTGGGGGTGGAGACAGGAGACTTTGGGGGTGGTGCCAGGAGCAAGGTTGTGACAAGAACAATTGAACTCCGAAGGGAGTTCTGGCCAGCACATTGAAAGGGACCGCGCACCTTTTAAATGCCTTCCCTCCACTGGAAATGATGAAGGATAGGGGCACCTTCTTTGGGGGCTCATAGAATTGGACCCCCTGGTTTTGAAACTTGGAGGGCATCTTGGAGAAAGGTCCTGTATGCTATGCTGAAAATTCAGTGCGTCTACCTTAAAAACAGCTCTCCTAGAGCCCCAGATACCTGCCGATCAATTCTCCATTATACACTATGGGAATCGGTTTCCACGGGGAATAATAGTGTTATGTATTGAACATAAGGGACCAGGCCGCATGGCGATCGCTACTGAAGGCGACCCCCGGATGGAGCTCGCCTGTCGCCCCGCCCATTAAGATCTGTGGCGGGAAGTTTGACCGACCAGGATTGGCCTGGTCGGATGAGGGGGCAGTTCCGGGTAATGTATATAAGCGGGGCCCGGCCTGCGTGTTCTCTCTCTTGTAATGTGCTTCTGAATAAACTATGTTGCCTTCAAACCGTCTCGGTTCTCAGTACATTACAAATAGAGTGTCCAGCAGATATTTCCCTCCCCCCCCTTCCGCTTTCTGATGATCCTGAAGCAGGGGGAGGGTCTCCAAACTGGGGGATCCCCTGCCTCACCTCTTTCTTTCTTTCTCTTTCTTTCTTTCTTTCTTTCTTTCTTTCTTTCTTTCTTTCTTTCTTTCTTTCTTTCTTTCTTTCTTTCTTTCTTTCTTTCTTTCTTTCTTTCTTTCTTTCTTTCTTTCTTTCTTTCTTTGGAAGGAGAGATGGAGTGGTTTAACAACGGTGATAGTCCGGTTACTGCAAAAGGGTGTTAGAGGTGATTGGTACAACGAAAATCGCCATAAACGTTGGGCTCTAGCAAAAAGCCAGATCAAAATCGGCTTCCCAGGAAAGATTGAGGGGGAAGTGGTCTCAAAAAAAATGGGAAAAAGGGAGGAAAGAAGTGAAAAGGAAAAGCAGAAAAATTCATGTGAAAATCAGGGGATATAACAAAGCCGTGTGGAGTCAGAGGGAAAGGAAAGGTCCCCTGTGCAAGCGCCAGTCGCTTTTGACTCTGGGGTGACATTGCTTTCACAACGTTTTAATGGCAGACTTTTTACGGGGTGGTTTGCCATTGCCTTCCCCAGTCTACACTCCCCCCCCCCCCCCCAGCAAGCTGGGGACTCCTTTTACTGACCTCAGAAGGATGGAAGGCTGAGTCAACCTCGAGCCGGCTACCTGAAAACCCAGCTTCCACCAGGGATCGAACTCAGGTCATGAGCAGAGCTTAGGACTGCAGTACTGCAGCTCTAACACTCTGCGCCACGGGACTCTTAGTGGAGTCAGAACTGATGGGGAAAAACATGCAGAGAAGAGTGTAGACTTCCTTGATTATACAGAAGTTCTGAACCAAACAGGGATCCTGTTTTGCGAACAGGGCGATGACACTGTCCCATGCAGCCTATCACATTTGGCTGCCTGATGATGTCACCAAGGCTAGCTCAAGGAAACAGCAAGTAACTATCAATTCAAGAACAAAAAGAGAGGGTGTTCTTTTAGCCCTGCCAAAATGTTGGCAAGAAACGAAATAATTTTGCCTCAGCTCTAAATGCGAACGATCACGAGGCTAACAAGTGAAGTCATTACGCAGTGCTGCGGTAAGCGTTTTTGCTACTTGACCCGATCTAAATTTCCATCGTCATCTTGTTGTCTTGGATGACCTTTTGGGTCAATATTCATAGTTCTGCAAGTTTCCGATTGAGATACCAGATCCCCTTGGGGCCCTTGGCGGGGGGGGGGGGGGAGAAAACATAAGAGTGGATGCGAAAGTGCAATTATATTTTGCTGCCAAACGATTCTTGAGGATTGCATGAGCTGAACAAAGCATTTGTTGGAGAAGGGGCCGACCACAAGTCATGAAGGGGAGAGGATCCTGGAACATTTCAAGATAAAATCTGAGCCAAGGTTAATTGCAGAACACTTTCGCTTGTTTATATCTATTTTTTTTTCCACTCAAGATCGGTCTGCAAAATATAAAGTAACGATACCGTCACATCTGTTGATGAGCCAGAAAGTTGGCAGGAAATGAGGGAAGTACATAAGAACATCAGAAGATCCCTGCTGGATCAGACCAGTGAGGGCCCATCTAGTCCAGCCTCCTGTCTTACACAGTGGCCAACTTGTTCCTCTGGAGGGCCAGCAACAGGGCAGAGAGGCTGAGGCCTTCCCCTGAGAAGAACATCAGAAGAGCCCTGCTGGATCAGACCAGTGAGGGCCCATCTAGTCCAGCCTCCTGTCTCACACAGTGGCCAACCGGTTCCTCTGGAGGGCCAGCAACAGGGCAGAGAGGCTGAGGCCTTCCCCTGAGAAGAACATCCGAAGAGCCTGCT
Organism: Heteronotia binoei; assembly: GCF_032191835.1. Classification (NCBI taxonomy): domain Eukaryota; kingdom Metazoa; phylum Chordata; class Lepidosauria; order Squamata; family Gekkonidae; genus Heteronotia; species Heteronotia binoei. The sequence continues at coordinate 176,882,796 of NC_083226.1, forward strand.
GGATCAGACCAGTGAGGGCCCATCTAGTCCAGCCTCCTGTCTCACACAGTGGCCAACCGGTTCCTCTGGAGGGCCAGCAACAGGGCAGAGAGGCTGAGGCCTTCCCCTGAGAAGAACATCTGAAGAGCCCTGCTGGATCAGACCAGTGAGGGCCCATCTAGTCCAGCCTCCTTTCTCACACAGTGGGCAACCAGTTCCTCTGGAGGGTCAACAACAGGGCAGAGAGCCCAAGGTCTTCATGGGACATTGGCATATCCAACATGGCTTCTCTTATGTTCTTATGAATAGAGAGACAAAGGATGCTTAGCCAACTGCAGATGCTAATTTTCTGCTCCTAAGCATAGGTCTTTCATATCACCTACTAGCAGATCCTTTAAATGGAGATACCATTTCTCCATGCAGAGGCTGTTCTACTGAGCCACTTTGCAGAATATAGAGAACAAGTGTAGTGTAGTGGTTACAAATGGCGGACTCTAATCCTGAGAGCTGGGTTTGATAACCTCTTCCACATGAAGCCTTTTGGTGACCTTGAGGAAGGCACCATTCCCTCAGAATTGTCTCAGCCCCACCTACCTCACAGCTTGTCTGTTGTGCGGAGAGGAAGGGAAAGTGATTGTAAGCCTCTCTGAAACTCCTTTGGGTTGTGAAAGCAGGGTATAAAACCAATGCCTCTTCCTCCTCCTTCTTCTTCCAAAAGATTACATTCCTCCTTTGAAGAAGACAGTTTGCAGAACTGGATAAACTTATGGGCAGAGGTCCATCAGTGGCTATTAACCACAACATGTAAAGTGAACACTCTGTCTGAGGCACCGATGCTCTGTATTCTTGGTACTTGGGGGGCAACAGTGGGATGGCTTCTGGAATTCTAGTGGACCTCCTGATGGCACCTGGGGTTTGTTCACCATGTGACACAGAGTGTTGGACTGGATGGGCCATTGGCCTGATCCAACAGGGCTTCTCTTATGTTCTTATGTGACAAAGAGTGTTGGACTGGAGGGGCCACTGGCCTGATCCAACAGGGCTTCTCTTATGTTCTTATATGACACAGAGTGATGGACTGGATGGGCCATTGGCCTGATCCAACAGGGCTTCTCTTATGTTCTTATGTGACACAGAGTGTTGGACTGGATGGGCCATTGGCATGATCCAACAGGGCTTCTCTTATGTTCTTATGTGACACAGAGTGTTGGACTGGATGGGCCACTGGCCTGATCCAACAGGGCTTCTCTTATGTTCTTATGTGACACAGAGTGTTGGACTGGATGGGCCATTGGCCTGATCCAACAGGGCTTCTCTTATGTTCTTATGTGACACAGAATGTTGGACTGGAGGGCCATTGGCCTGATCCAACAGGGCTTCTCTTATGTTCTTATGTGACACAGAATGTTGGACTGGAGGGCCATTGGCCTGAACCAACAGGGCTTCTCTTATGTTCTTATGTGACACAGAGTGTTGGACTGGAGGGGTCATTGACCTGATCCAACATGGCTTCTCTTATGTTAATTGCATTTCATGTGAAGCAGACCTTTGCATTTCCAGGACTCCCTGCTTTAGGCATAGTGGGGGAGCTTATATCCCCATTCCATTACAAGAAGACGACTGTTGTCCAGGTAAGCCCACAGACTGTCTTCTTTGGACTCTGCTGCTTCTTGTCACTGCCTGTGAGGGGAAAATTAGTTTCTGAGTCGCCTGTTGCCCTCGTTTCCTTCATTAGCACTGTACCTTGACTGAGCAAGTCACTGAAATATATATTTATAATCAGTAAATATAGCTTATTAGATGCCCAGGTCAGGTTATCTGCCTGTCAGCGAAAGAGAGGGAAGAAAGGCTTTGTTGCATAGTTGCTGAGCACGCGTTCTCTTTTTTATCCCAGCGCGCACCTCAGCTGTGCGGAGCATTTAATAAGCTCCGTTGTCGGTGCCCTTTTGGAAATGATTGAATTATGCCTGTTTTTATGGCACCATAAAAGGCTTTTTATTAATTTGGGGGAGGCCGAGGCATATCGCCTCATCGCCGGTCAATCCCCACCGAGCGATTAAATTATTCACGCTGCTTCCAATTGGCTTTGTTTATTGTGTCCACTTTGTGATTCTCGCTCTCTCTCTCAGTTTGGAGGAGGGAGAAGAGGAAGATGCAACTTCCTTGCAGGGGGACAGATGGAAGTTTGTGGTCTGGTTTCCCGTAGCGCAGAGTGTTAAAGCTGCATTACTGCAGTCCTAAGCTCTGCTCACGACCTGAGTTCGATCTCGGTGGAAGCTGGGTTTTCAGGTAGCCGGCTCAAGGTTGACTCAGCCTTCCATCCTTCTGAGGTTGGTAGAATGAGTACCCAGCTTGCTGGGGGGGAAAGTGTAAGAGGACTGGGGAAGGCAATGGCAAACCACCCCTTAAAAAGTCTGCCATGAAAACATTGCGAGAGCAACGTCACCCCAGAGTTGGAAATGACTGGTGCTTGCACAGGGGACCTTACCCTTCCTTGTGTTCTTTTAGAACAGTGTATCAGAATATTGGGGGGGGGGGGGGGGTTGTATTGACATACTCATTTTTTTTTATTTCATTAGATAGGTAAGTATATAGCTTCAAGTTTCAATTTTAAAAATAAAAGTAACATAAGACATTCAGTTGACCATCATTAGAAGTAGAGCATTGGATTGTACATCAAATTCTTAGGAATTATGTCTAAAGTTGCCAAATATTCTACAATAGGAAACCAAATTGATACAAAAAGGTTTTTCGCACTTATCAACAGAAGAAAACCTTCCCTATGAAGAAAGGTTGAAACGCTTGGGACTCTTTAGCTTGGTGAAACGTCGACTGCGGGGTGACATGATAGAGGTTTACAAGATAATGCATGGGATGGAGAAAGTAGAGAAGAAGTCCTTTTCTCCCTTTCTCACAATTCAAGAACTCGTGGGCATTTGATGAAATTGCTGAGCAGACAGGTTAAAATGGATAAAAGGAAGTACTTCACCCAAAGGGTGATTAACATGTGGAATTCACTGCCACAGGAGGTGGTGGCGGCCACAAGCATGGCCACCTTCAAGAGGGGTTTAGATAAAAATATGGAGCAGAGGTCCATCAGTGCCTATTAGCCACAGTGTGTGTGTGTGTGTGTGTGTATATATAAAAATTGCCACTGTGTGACTGGATGGGCCGTTGGCCTGATCCAACGTGGCTTCTCTTATGTTCTTACGTGACACAGAGTGTTGGACTGGATGGGCCGTTGGCCTGATCCAACGTGGCTTCTCTTATGTTCTTACGTGACACAGAGTGTTGGACTGGATGAGCCATTGACCTGATCCAACAGGGCTTCTCTTATGTTCTTATGTGACACAGAGTGTTGGACTGGATGGACCATTGGCCTGATCCAACATGGCTTCTCTTATGTTCTTATGTGACACAGAGTGTTGGACTGGAGGAGCCTTTGGCCTGATCCAACATGGCTTCCCTTATGTTCTTATGTGACACAGAGTGTTGGACTGGATGAGCCATTGACCTGATCCAACATGGCTTCTCTTATGTTCTTATGTGACACAGAGTGTTGGACTGGAGGGGCCTTTGGCCTGATATAACATGGCTTCTCTTATGTTCTTAAAAAACCCCATTGAATTGGAAATTTTGGCCATTATAAAGTGTTCCCACCGACGTTGTTGCCAGTCAGAGCCGCCCTGAGCCCGCCATTGGCAGGGGAGGGCGGGATATAAAAATAAATTTATCTTATCTTATCTTATATCTTATCAATATTTGTTGGCTTATAATGGGATATCCATTTAGCTGCAATGGTAGTGTGTTCTACCGATAGCAAAATGTGTATCCTTATATTTTCAGTCAAGTTATCTTCTGAGGGAGACCATTTGCTTAATAATAAAACTTTGGGGTTAAACAGAAGTTTAATATTGGTAATCTGCTGTATTTCTGTAATAATCTTTTCCCAATTTTTTTCTTTTTTTATGTATATACAGGTCCACCACACTTCTTTGACATAGTCAAATAAGGATATTGGCTGTTTATAATCAGTTCCGCAGGGCCTGCAAAACTAGCCTTTTTCAAATGGCCTACGAGATTGAATCCTGAAATGACACCTAGCCATCTGATATACATCTAATATGTTCGCACTGTAGCACCTTAATTGTAATGGTTTTAACTAGTTATTTATTTAATGTATTTTAATGCATTTCACCGTATAATGTATTAAATGTAATGGTACTTCCATGTCTGTGAGCCGCCCTGAGCCTGCTTCGGCGGAGAGGGCGGGATATAAATAAAAAATATTGTTGTTATTATTATTATTATTATTATTATTATTATTATTACTAACCCATCTTCCACTATATGTTAATGTGTTCTTTTTTTTTAACAGCAAACTAGAATGATGCTTAAAACCTCTCGAGAAACCAATGCCCTCTATTTAAACCCGGAACTAACAACAAACTCTTATTTGTGGCACCATACACCTAGGACGTCCATCTGCTTTTTATCACCCTCCATTGTTGTTTCAACCCAGTTAACGACACTAACAAACACAAACCCCAATTTGTGATTCTTTTGATCTGCTAAAAACATTTCCTTGACTCTACATGCTAGCTCACTGCCCACTTTCCCTATATTTTAGGACGGCTTGCCATTCCATTTTTGTCTGATGAAGTCTGCTTAGAGCACACGAAAGCTTACATTCTGAATAAAACTTAGTTGGTCTTAAAGGTACAACTTGACTACTGCTTTGTTCTGTTGCTTCAGACCAACACAGCTGCCCACTTGGATCTATCTATATACTAAGATTATCACAGAGGTCCATTCCCACATTCCAAAGCTACAAGAAGGGTCCAATGAGCACCCAGAGAGCCAGTTTGGTGTAGTGTTTAAGTGTGCAGACTCTTATTTGGGAGAACCGGGTTTGATTCCCCACTCCTCCACTTGCACCTGCTGGAATGGACTTGGGTCAGCCACAGCTCTGGCAGAGGTTGTCCTTGAAAGGGCAGCTGCTGTGAGAGCCCTCTCCAGCCCCACCCACCTCACAGGGTGCCTGTTGTGGGGGAGGAAGGTAAAGGAGATTGTGAGCTGCTCTGAGACTCTTCGGAGTGGAGGGCGGGATATAAATCCAATATCTTCTTCTTCTTCTTCTTCTTCTTCTTCTTCTCTTCTTCTTCAGATGTAGGCTCATTTCGTCAATGGACTTCCTCAGGCGTAATCCTCCCTATATTTCTTCCAGGGTTACCAGCCTTTTGTAACAACCCACTGTTAATGCTCTTCTGCAACATCTTCTATCTTACGTTTTCTCATCCGCTCAATGTCACTTAAGTTAAGATTGTGAGGGGTCTGGAGACCAAGTCCTATGAGGAAAGGTTGAAGGAGCTGGGGATGTTGAGCCTGGAGAGGAGGTGGCTGAGAGGTGATAGGATCACCATCTTCAAGTACATGAAGTGCTGTCATCTAGAGGATCGTGTGGAATTGTTTTCTGTGGCCCCAGAAGATAGGACCAGAACCAACGGGTTGAAATTAAATCAAAAGTGTTTCCGGCTCAACATCAGGAAGAACTTCCTGACAGTTAGAGTGATTCCTCAGTGGAACAGGCTTCCTCGGAGGTGGTGGTGGGCTCTCCTTCCTTGGAGGTTTTTTAAACAGAGACTGAATGGCCATCTGACAGCAATGAGGGTCCTGTGAATTTAGGGGGAGGCATTTGTGAGTTTCCTGCATTGTGCAGAGGGTTGGACAAGATGACCCTGGAGTTCCCTTCCAACTCTATGATTCTATGATTCTAAGTGCATATATTTATATTTGGAGCTTAAGCCGGTAAAAACATATTCATTTAACCAGATGCACAAGCCTTCTGGAGTTTGCTGGACAATAGCTCTCTGCATTATTTTTTATTAGAAGCAAGCTGTTCTTAAGAGATGGCCAATGGCTCTTATTCGCTCTATAATAATTATTTATTTGTTTATTCATTCATTCCTAATTTCGAGCAAGCCATTCTTTTGACAGCAAATTAGCTCAAAGCCACTTAAGTGTAACATTTTAAGCAGGCCAGTACTGCGCCTCTTCAATAATCCCTCCCTCTCTCTCTCTTAATTTGGAGGGGGGAGAAGAGGGAGATGAAAATTCCTCGCAGGGGGACAGATGTAAGTTTTTGGTCTGGGATGTAGGTTTGTGGTCTGAGAGCAGCTGAGGTGTCAGCTCACAGCAGAGAATCCACAGGGCCGTCTCCGGCAGGTAGGAGTCTCTCGCTCATCTTACTGCCGCTTCCTGTTTTACGGGCAGAATTATTCTTAAGGACTCAGGGAGTGTGTGCATACATTACACATGGAACATAAGAGAAGCCATGTTGGATCAGGCCAATGGCCCATCCAGTCCAACACTCTGTGTCACATAACAGAAGCCCTGTTGGATCAGGCCAATGGCCCCTCCAGTCCAACACTCTGTGTCACATAAGAACATAAGAGAAGCCCTGTTGGATCAGGCCAATGGCCCATCCAGTCCAACACTCTGTGTCACACAGTGGCCAATATATGCGTGTGTGTATATACACACACAGATATATATATACACTGTGGCTAATAGCCACTGATGGACCTCTGCTCCATATTTTTATCCAAACCCCTCTTAAAGCTGGCTATGCTTGTAGCCGCCACCACCTCCTGTGGCAGTGAATTCCACATGTTAATCACCCTTTGGGTGAAGAAGGACTTCCTTTTATCCCTTTTAACTCGACTGCTCAGCAATTTCATTGAATGCCCATGAGTTCTTGTTTTGTGAGAAAGGGAGAAAAGTCCTTCTTTCTCTCTCCATCCCATGCATAATCTTGTAAACCTCTATCATGTCACCCCGCAGTCGACGCTTCTCCAAGCTCCTGAGAGCAGCCCATGCTATACTTTATTTATTTATTTATTTATTTATTTATTTATTTATTTATTTATTTATTCTATAATTTATATCCCGCCCTTCCCACAAAGTGGCTCAGGGCGGCTCACAACAACGACAAAACAATAAACAAGGTACAAAGTTAATACATTAAAAGTCAAAACATTTAAAAAACCTAAAAACCTTAGGTTTTGGGGGGAGGTGTCTCCCCCTTCGAGGTTGAAAGTAGGGCCATGCAGCCTCCCCCTCCACATGAGCAATGTGGTTTCATCCAAACTCAGTCTGCTTCCCTTGGAGTGGGTTGAAGCAGGGCTTTTTTTGTAGCAGGAGCTCCTTTGCGCATTAGGCCAGACGCCCCTGATGTAGCCAATCTTTCTGTAGGCCCTGTACTCAGAGCCCTGTAAGCTCTTGGAGGATTGGCTCCATCGGGGGGTGTGGCTGAATATGCAAAGGAGTTCCTGCTACAAAAGAAAAAAAAAAGCCTTGAAATGAGTGATGCCAGACTCCAGGTGGGATTTGGGGTTCCCTGACAGTGTAGCTCATCTCCAGAGTACAGAGAACAGTTTCCCCTGGAGAAAAAATGGCTGCCTCAGCCTCTATGCCCTGTTGTTGGCCCTCTAGAGGAACTGGCTGGCCACTGTGTGAGGCAGGATGGTGGGCTACGTGGACCACTGGTCTCATCCAACAGGGCTCCTCTGATGTTCTTAGGAAGGCCTCGGCCTCTCTGCCCTGTTGTTGGCCCTCCAGAGAAACTGGTTGGCCGCTGTGTGAGGCAGGATGGTGGGCTAGATGGAGCTTCACTGGTCTGATCCAGCAAGGCCTCACCCCTAAAATCTTCATTTATTTCCCATTTTGGCTCCATTCTCCAAATCTCTAGGAATTTTCCATCCTAGAGCTGCCAATCCTAAGTATGGACAGGTTTGTAGGATCCACACATTTTAAATTTCAGGACCTATGACAGAACGTGACCCCCTAGCAATGACTTTCTCCAGACCACTTAAGTTCTTCCTAATGTTGAGTCGGAAACTCTCTTGATTTAATTTCAACCCATTGGTTCTGGTCCTACCATCTGGGACCAAGGAAAACAATTTCACACCATCCTTTATAAGACAGCCCTTCAAGTACTTGAAGATGGTGATCCTATCACCTCTCAGCTGCCTCCTCTCCAAGCTAAACACTCCCAGCTCCTTCAACCTTTCTTCATAGGACTTGGTCTCCAGACCCCTCACCATCTTCGTCGCCCTCCTCTGGACACATTCCAGCTTGTCTATATCCTTCTTAAAATGTGGTGCCCAAAACTGAACACAATACTCCAGGTGAGGTCTTACTAGAGCAGAGTAAAGTGATACCATCACTTCACGTGATCTGGACACTATACTTCTGTTGATACAGCTCAAAACTGCATTTGCCTTTTTAGCCACCGCATCACACTGCTGACTCATGCTCAGCGTGAATGCCAATAGACTCCACCCTCCAAAGCTGCCATTTTCTCGAGGAGAACTGATCTCTGTGCTAATGGCCCCACTGCCCATCCCCTCATTCCTCATTCCTGCAGCATGACCAGAAACACAGCTGAAAGGCACATTGAGAGAGAGAGAGAGAGAATGCAAACCTTGTCTCACATCTACGCATGGCAAATCAATTTAATGTCTTCCATTATGCCTCGGAAAGGGAAACTTACATGCGTCCTATAAACTTTCATCTGGTTGACAACATTTTCTTTTTTTAATGCACTGAAGCAAGTTTTGGCCGCGCGATGTGCTTTATGGCACTTATTAAAAAAAGACAATCCTTATAAGTCAATTAACCTGCCTGATGTTACTTTTTTAACTTGTTTTCTAATGGGAAAGGTGGCGGAAGGGCAAAGTGTCTCATTTCGGGCGTTCTCCGCCGATTCTTTCGTCCCTGGGAAGTGAAGGGCATTGTTCGCATTGGCGGTCCTCGCTAATCACTTTGATATGAAATATATGTCACCGGTTTCCCCCACTGGAGCAAACGGCTTCAGAGCTCCACAAACTTTATAGTTGCTGCCGTTTGCTATGGTAATTCATTAATTATAGTAATGATGACACCACAAGATGAGGCCGTTAACATGATACATCTAGCTAGATCTTCCAGAGCGCTTCTTCCCCATCCGTTGGTGTTAAGGTCGCATGAATCTTCCCACCCCCGCCCAACGCACACACACAGAATTGTAGAATTGCAAAGGACGAAAGGACCATCGAGTCAAGCCCCTTTGACAAGCCCCTGAACTCCCCCCCCCGATTATGCCCACACCCTCTCCTCTCAGATCAAATGCTATAATCCTAACTGCTATAAACCAGTAGCAGGATTGCTGAAAGGGAAAAGATGCATAAGAACATAAGAAGAGCCCTGATGGATAAGACTGGTGGTTCATAGAGTCCAGCATCCTCTCCATTTCCTCTAGAGGACCTGGGCCAACAACAGGACATAGAAGATCTTCATAAGATCATAGGAAGAACCCTTCTGGATCAGACTAATGGTCCCTCTAGTCCAGCCTCCTGTCTCACATAGCGGCCAGCCATTTCCTCTGGAGGGCCATCAACAGGACATAGTGGCCAAGGCCTTCATAAGATCATAGGGAGAACCTTGCTGGATCAGGCCAGAGGTTCATCTAGTCCAGCATCCTGTCTCACAAGCGGCCAACCAGTTCCTCTGGAGGGCCAACAACAGGGCAGAGAGGCTGAGGCCTTCATTAGAACATCAGAAGAGCCCTGCTGGATCAGACCAGAGGTCCATCTAGTCCAGCATCCTGTCTCACACAGTGGCCAACTAGTTCCTCTGGAGGGCCAACAACAGGGCAGAGAGGCTGAGGCCTTCCTAAGAACATCAGAAGAGCCCTATTGGATCAGACCAGTGGTCCATGTAGCCCACCATCCTGTCTCACACAGTGGTCAACCAGTTCCTCTGGAGGGCCAACAACAGGGCACAGAAGCCAAGGCCTTCATTAGAACATCAGAAGAGCTCTGTTGGATGACACCAGTGGTTCATGTAGCCCGCCATCCTGTCTCACATAGTGACCAGCCAGTTCCTCAAGAGAGAATTGTGGCCTAATATGCAAATGAGCTCCTGCTGGGATTTTTCTACCAAAAAAACTCTGCATGAAACAATGATGACGTCAGGGGGTGTGGCCTTATATGCAAATGAGCTCCTGGCTCTTTTCCACAGAAAAAGCCCGGTGTGAAACAATGTTGATGTCAGGAGGTGTAGCTTAATATGCAAATGAGCTCCTGATGGACTTTTCTACAAAAGAAGCCCTGGCAGAAAGTATTCGGTATCCCCAGCCCTGCCTGGATCAAACTTTGAAGAGCCATCAATAAGGGAAGAACATAAGAGAAGCTATGTTGGATCAGGCCAGTGGCCCATCCAGTTCAACACTCTGTGTCACACAGCGGTCAAAAAACCCAAATGCCATCAGGAGGTTCACTAATGGGGCCAGGACACTAGAAGCCCTCCCACTGTGCCCCCGCCAAGCACCAAGAATACAGATCATCACTTGCCCCAGGCAGAGAGTTCCAACAATACACTGTTGCTAATAGCCACTGATGGACCTCTGTTCCATATATTGATCCAATCCCCTCTTGAAGCTGTCTATGTTTGTAGCCACCACCACCTCCTGTGGCAGTGAATTCCACGTGTTAATCACCCTTTGGGTGAAGAAGGACTTCCTTTTATCCGTTCTAACCCGACTGCTCAGCAATTTCATTGAATGCCCACGAGTTCTTGTATTGTGAGAAAGGGAGAAAAATACTTTTGCTACCTTCTCTTTCCCACCCGTCATCTTGCAAACCCCTATCCTGTCGCCCCGCAGTCATTGTTTCTCCAAACTAAGGAGCCCCAAGCTCTTCAACCTTTCTTTATAGGAAAAGTATTCCAGCCCTTTAATTGTTCTAGTTGCCCTTTTCTGCTATAATATCTTTTTTGAGGTGTGGTGACCAGAATTATACACAGTATCCCAAATGAATTAAACTTGATTGGCCTTCAAGGTGCCCCTGGGCTCAGACTTTCTTACATTGCTTCAGACCAACACAGCCGCCCACCCGAACCTATCCCTTCTTGGCTTGCTCATTTATATACTCCCATGATGCCTTTGGAGAGAGGGCAGAAAGCATTAGGCATCCCCCAGTCCTGCCTGGATCCAGCTCTGATAGGCTTCCCAACCCCCCCCCCCCCGCCCTGCTGGGGGACCCCTGAATTAGCAGCCTTTTCTCCCGATCTCCAAAAACGTGGAAGTGGGAGGGGTGGGGGGGGAACGGCGCAGCCTCCCTTTGCGAGGTGCATGCTGGGACTCGTAGTCCTTGTGTCCTCTCCGGCTGCTACAGGCGTCTCCTCGGGGAGTCTGGCTGGCGGAGGGGGGGAGGAGCTCCGCCCCCAGAGGACCATGTGCGTTTCTACCTCCGGAGGCTTCAGTCGCTGATTGAAAGGCTTCCTCTTGGGATGGGGTGTCTGTGTTACTTTGAAGAAGTTGGCAGCAACTCATGAGTAAAGAGGCCAATCCCCCTTCAGTGTTGCCAGAAATGGGGGGGGGGGGGGAGTCTGCTGAGTACTTCATTATTCTCTATGTGGAGATCGATTCTCATAGGGTATAATGGGGAATTGATCTGGAGGTTTTGGGGGCTCTGGGGGCGCTGTTTTTTGAGATAGAGGCACCAAATTTTCAGTATAGTATCTAGTGACTCTCCCCAAAGTATCCTCCAAGTTTCAAAACGATTGGACCATGGGGTCCAATTCTATGAGCCCCAAAAGAAGGTGCCCCTATCCTTCATTATTTCCTATGGAAGGAAGACATTTAAAAAGGTATGCGGTCCCTTTAAATGTGATGGCCAGAACTCCCTTGGTGTTCAATTATGCTTGTCATACCCTTGTTCCTGGCTCCGCCCCGATGTCTCCTGGCTCCACCCCCAAAGTCTCCTGGCTCCACCCCCAAAGTCCCCAGATATTTCTTGAATTGGACTTGGCAACCCTAAGCTCTGAAGAGCTGTCACTGAGGTCAACAGTGATCATTGGAGAAGCCAAATCTACTCCCACCACTCTGGAACCTAACTCAGCTGGGAATCTCCTCCTTAGAGAAGGTTTGTTATCTCAAAGGAGATTTGTCATCAGTGCATGACCATTTTGATTAGATTCTGATGCCTGGGGACATTTCCAGACTGAAAAAGCAAGATGGAAACATCATAAACAAAGGTGCAAACATAGGCCGCTTTCCCACTGAGCTTACCTCGGAGCGACGTCCCTCTTCACCGCGCAGCGTCTGCGCAGATTTCCCACCAACTGCTCCGAGGCTGCTCCGCGGAAACAGGAAGAGCCGTGGCTTTTGCGTCACAGATGTAAACTGGTTTTTAGCGGTTTCCCTTTGCAACGAAAAAGGTCGGGAACTTCCTGGTTCCTTGGAGCAGCCTCAGAGCAGTTGGTGGGGAATCCGCGCAGACGCTGCGCAGTGAAGAGGGACGTGGCTCCGAGGTAAGGTCAGTGGGAAAATGGCCATAGATTGCATTTGCTTAATTGCCTCGCAGAGTGACAGATGTATCCCGTTCTGCCGTTGCACTACAACGGGACTGCTCCAGAGCTCCACTTGCTTCTGCTTACTCTATGGCAGGGGTGTCAAACATGCAGCCTGAGGGCCAGATCAGGCCCCCAGAGGGCTCCTATCAGGCCCCCAGGCACTTCACAGTCATCTGCTTCCTTCTCTCTCTCTTGCTTCTAACTGCAACACAGTTTGCTTTGCCAGGCTTGCTCAATCACACAGGAGCTACAGAGCAAAGCCTCTATTTTCTCCATTGGCTGCCCAACAGATGGAGCAACTTATGTACAAAAGCTCACACTGCCCAGCCATTTCATACTTTCATTCGGGTCTTAGGCTCAAAGCATTGATCGTGAGATTTCTGTAACGAATGTCAATACATCAAAAGTAGGTTTGCCAGTTACAGATACACACCTGAACAGCATACTCGAGATTGCTACAGCACAGACATTGTCTCCAGAATTCGATGCAATAATTCAGAGCAAGGGGTGTCAATTATCAGAAATTGTTAGCTGAACAAAATATTGCAGGAGTGCTAATCTTTTAAGCATGTTTTCTGTGTCCTTTTTAAAGTTTGTATCTCTACTAGCTGGCATTACATTTAATTTTATTTTTACATTTTATGAAACACGTGGCCCGGCCCAAGAAGGTCTCATTTATGTCAAATCCGGTCCTCATGATGATGATGATGATGATATTGGAATTATCAGAGCAGCTCATAATCTCCTTTCCCTTCCTCGCCCACAACAGACACACTGTGAGGTAGATGAAGATATTGGATTTATATCCCACCCTCCACTCTGAAGAGTCTCAGAGTGGCTCACAATCTCCTTTACCTTCCTCCCCCACAACAGACACCCTGTGAGGTAGATGAAGATATTGGATTTATATCCCACCCTCCACTCCGAAGAGTCTCAGAGCGGCTCACAATCTCCTTTCTTTTCCTCCCCCACAACAGACACCATGTAAGGTAGATGAAGATATTGGATTTATATCCCTCCCTCCACTCCGAGGAGTCTCAGAGCGGCTCACAATCTCCTTTACCTTCCTCCCCCACAACAGACACCCTGTGAGGTGGGTGGGGCTGGAGAGGGCTCTCCCAGCAGCTGCCCTTTCAAGGACAACCTCAGCCAGAGCTATGGCTGACCCAAGGCCATTCCAGCAGCTGCAAGTGGAGGAGTGGGGAATCAAACCCGGTTCTCCCAGATAAGAGTCTGCACACTTAACCACTACACCAAACTGGCTCACCATACTGGCTCTCATAACATATGAGTTTGACACCCCTGCTCTCCAGCTACCTTGGTAACGACTGAAAAACAACCAGATTGTTGCTTGCCGTTCCCGTTCCCTCCGTGTCAAAAAACAAATATGAATCAGAGAATCACCCCCTTAATTGATGGTGATGGTGGTGTCTGAAATAGGAGGAACGATGAAACAACCCCCCGAACAAACCCAAACCGTTGATGGGACCGATGCTGAACAAATTGCCCAGCTAATGCTGTTGAATTGGGGAGCCTGGATTTGGCAGGACTCAAATTAGCTTTCGGATGACTCGAGACATTGCTTAGGACGTGTGGGCTGGTGAATCTGAACGGCTAACAGGCGATAACGGTGTTCCTGTGAAACTAATTCTTGCAGCTTTGAGTCTGTCTCGTTGTTCCTTGGCTTTAATTCTTGCCTCGTGTGCTGTGTCACTTTGCATTGCGGGGTTTTTGTGGGAAGGGTAATTTCAGAAACCCAGAATGAGAAATACTGCTAAGCCAATTACAGCTTGATGCTACACAATGCAAACTAGAAGTCCTAGAACAGGAGGGTCAAACATCTGGCCCAGAGGCCAAATCAGGGCCCCGGAGGGCTCCTATCAGGCAACTGAAGAAAAATAAATTGGATTTATATCCTGCACCCCACTCTGAAGAGTCTCAGAGCAGCTCACAATCTCCTTTACCTTCCTCCCCCACAACAGACACCCTGAGAGGTGGGTGGGGCTGAGAGGGCTCTCCCAGCAGCTGCCCTTTCAAGGACAGAGACTCAGAGCGGCTTACAGTCTCTTATATCTTCTCCCCTCACAACAGACACCCTGTGAGGTGGATGGGGTTGAGAGGGCTCTCACAGCAGCTGCCCGTTCAAAGACAAAGACTCAGAGTGGCTTACAATCTCCTATATCTTCTCCCCCCCCCCCCCACAACAGACACCCTATGAGGTGGGTAGGGCTGGAGAGGGCTCTCACAGCAGCTGCCCTTTCAAGGACAACCTCTGCCAGAGCTATGGCTGACCCAAGGCCATGCCAGCTGGTGCAAGTGGAGGAGTGGGGAATCAAACCCGGTTCTCCCAGATAAGAGTCCACACACTTAACCACTACACCAAACTGGATCTCCACTTAACCACTACACCAAAATGGCTATTGTCTGCTTCCTTCTCCCTCCCTCTTGCTTCCTTCTGCATCTCAGCTTGCTTCGCAAGGCTTGCTCAATCGCACAGGAGTTACAGAGCAAAACCACAATTTCCTTCATTGGTTGAGGCTTCTCTGTCTCCTGGTCCCCTGGGGAGGGAGGGAAAGAGCTACAGCTTCCTTTGCCCACTTCCCTGGATCCCCTGGGAGAAATACAGAGAAAGCACCTTTAAGACCAACAAGTGCTAATGTTTTAAGCATTTTTATTTTAAGCTTTCTTTTTAAAAAAAAAAAAAAAAAGTAGAACATATGAAGCTGCCTTATACTGAATCAGACCCTCAATCAAAGTCAGCATTGTCTACTCAGACTGGCAGCGGCTCTCCAGGGACTCAAGCTGAGGTTTTTCACACCTATTTGCCTGGACCCTTTTTAGTTGGAGATGCCGGGGACTGAACCTGGGACCTTCTGCTTCCCAAGCAGATGCTCCACCACTGAGCCACAGCCCCCATTCATGGCTCTCCAGGGTCTCAAGCTGAGGTTATTCACACCTACGTCAGATCTGGCCCTCATAAGAAATGAGTTCAACACCCCAACCAAGAAGGTTATGTAACTTTTGTAACGTCATTAGGAGAACTCCCCTTTAGTAGGAAGGAAGTGTCCCTGTGGCCCTGGTTGGGGAAGATACGATTCCATTGGTGCAAGGCGGCATCACTTAGCACTTCCATGCTGACCACCAGTAGTAGACAGCACTGATGGACAGCTGCCCCACAGAGTTGGAAAGAGCCATAGTGATCATCTAGTCCAACCCCCTGCTCAATGCAGGATCAGCCTAGAGCATCCCTGACAAGCATTTGTCCAGCTGCTGCTTGAAGACCACCGGTGAGGGAGAGCTCACCATCTCCCTCAGCAGCTGATTCCACTGCTGAACAACTCTTACCGTACAAAAAAAGTATCTTCTACTATCCAGCTGGTACCTTTCTGTCATTAATTAAAGAGGACCGGTTTGGTGCGCAGATTCTCAGCTGGGAGAACCAGGGTTTGATTCCCCGCTTCTCCACTTGCACCTGCTGGAATGGCCTTGGGTCAGCCATAGCTCTGGCAGAGGTTGTCCTTGAAAGGGCAGCTGCTGTGAGAGCCCTCTCAGCCCCAGCCACCTCACAGAGCATCTGTTGTAGGGGGAGAACCGGGTTTGATTCCCCACACTGCCACTTGCACCTGCTGGAATGGCCTTGGGTTAGCCATAGCTCTGGCAGAGATGTCCTTGAAAGGGCAGCTCCTTAGAGATCTCTTTTAGACCCACCCACCTTACAGGGTTGTGGGGGAAGAAGATAAAGGAGATTGTAAACTGCTCTGAGACTCTGATTTAGAGAGAAGGGTGGGGTATAAATCTATGGTCTTCTTGTAATTTAAACCCATTACAGCAAAGTCCTCTCCTCTGCTGCCATCCTACAAGGGATGCTTCAAATTCTTCAAGATTGCAATCATGTCCCCCTTGACCTCCTCTCCTCCAGTGTGAACATTCCCAAGTCTCCTAGCCTTTCTTCACAGGGCGATCTCCAGGCCCTTGATCATCCTTGTCACTTAGGCTTCCCAATCCCCAGGTCCCAGAGGGGGATCCCCCTGTTTTACAGACTTCCCCCCTCCCCCAGTCAGCTGGCCGGCGGGGGAAGCCCCACCCCCACAGCCATCATGCACCTCCATGAACGATTCCCATAGGGAATAATGGGAAATTGATCCATGGGTATCGGGAGCTTTAGGGGGGGCTGTTTTTTGAGGTAGAGGTGCCAAATTTTCAGTATAGCATCTAGTGCCTCTCCCCAAAATACCTTCCAAGTTTTAAAAGGATTGGACCAGGTGGTCTAATTCTATGAGCCCCAAAAAGAAGGTGCCCCTGTCCTTCATTATTTCCTATGGAAGGAAGGCATTTTAAAAGGTGTGCTGTCCCTTTAAATGTGATGGCCAGAACTCCCTTGGAGTTCAATTATGCTTGTCACACCTTGTTTTGGGCTCTGCCCCCAACGTCTCCTGGCTCCACCCCCAAAGTCCCCAGATATTTCTTGAATTGAACTTGGCAACCCTATTGTCACTCCCCTCTCTAACGGTTCTTTCTACTCAATCAGACCCCTTGGTCCATCAAGGTCAGTATTGCCTACTCAGATGGGCACCAGTTCTCCAGGGTCCCAGGCAGAGGTTTTTCACATCACCTACCATCTGGCCTTTTTAACTGGAGATGCCAGGGATTGAACCTGGGACCTTCTGCTTGTGAAGCAGATGTTCTTCCACTTAGCCACAGCCCCTCCCTCTTTCCACAGAAGATATTGCTAGAAGAGAAGGTCCAGCCTTTTGGAGATAAATCATTATTTTTGCTTCCATCCCCATTAAATTGGGCTGCTAGATTTAAAGTTGTGTCTGGAAATCTGTAGACACCAAGCAGATGTTCTACCACTGAGCCATAGTTCCTCCCTTAAAGAAAACAGCAATTCCGGACTTACTACAGCTTAACCAGTGTATTTTTGGCTTCTGAACATAAGAACATAAGAGAAGCCATGTTGAATCAGGCCAACGGCCAATCCAGTCCAATACTCTATGTCATGCAGTGGCCAAAAACAACAACAGGTGCCATCAGGAGGTCCACCAGCTTCACAGGGCTTGATCTCCAGGCCCCTGATCATCCTTGTCACTCCCCTCTCTAACCGTTCTTTCTACTCAATCAAACCCTTGGTCCATCAAGGTCAGTATTGCCTACTCAGATGGGCAGCAGTTCTCCAGGGTTCGAGGCAGAGGTTTTTCACATCACCTACTGGGAATTATTAGGAAGGGAACTGAAAACAAATCAGCCAGTATCATAATGCCCCTGTATAAATCGATGGTGCGGTCTCATTTGGAGTACTGTGTGCAGTTCTGGTCACCGCACCTCAAAAAGGATATTATAGCTTTAGAGAAAGTCCAGAGAAGGGCAACTAGAATGATTAAAGGGCTGGAGCACTTTCCCTATGAAGAAAGGTTGAAACGCTTGGGACTCTTTAGCTTGGAGAAACGTCGACTGCGGGGTGACATGATAGAGGTTTACAAGATAATGCATGGGATGGAGAAAGTAGAGAAAGGAGTACTTTTCTCCCTTTCTCAAAATAGAAGAACTCATGGGCATTCGATGAAATTGCTGAGCAGACAGGTTAAAACGGATAAAAGGAAGTCCTTCTTCACCCAAAGGGTGATTAACATGTGGAATTCACTGCCACAGGAGGTGGTGGCGGCCACAAGTATAACCACCTTCAAGAAGGGTTTAGATAAAAATATGGAGCAGAGGTCCATCAGTGGCTATTAGCCACAGTGTATGTGTGTATATAAAAATTTTTGCCACTGTGTGACACAGAGTGTTGGACTTGATGGGCCGATGGCCTGATCCAACATGGCTTGTCTTATGTTCTTATGTGACACAGAGTGTTGGACTGGATGGGCCACTGGCCTGATCCAACAGGGCTTCTCTTCTGTTCTTATGTGACACAGAGTGTTGGACTGGATGGGCCGTTGGCCTGATCCAACATGGCTTCTCTTATGTTCTTATGTTCTACTGTCTGGCCTTTTTAACTGGAGCCCCCTCCAGGGTCCCAGGCAGAGGTTTTTCACATCACCTACTGTCTGGCCTTTTTAACTGTGCGCCCTCAAAAACCAAGAACCAGGCGCCATCAGGAGGTCCATCAGTGGGACCAGGAAACCAGAAGCCAACCCAAGCACCAAGAATACAGAGAATCACTGCCCCAGTCAGAGAGTTCCGACAATACGCTGTGGCTTAATAGCCACTGATGGACCTCTGCTCCAGATGTTGATTCAATCCCCTCTTGAAGCTGGCTATGAAGTCTTGCCAGGCATTGAACACATGAAGCTGCCTTATATCGAATTAGACCATTTGTCCATCACAGTCAGCATTGTCCACTCAGCCTGGTAGAGGTTCTCCAGTGGTCTCCAGGGAGAGCTTTTTTCCTATCATTTCCTGCTTTGTCCTTTGGATTGGAGATGGAGACTCAGGATCAGACTTGAGACCGTGTACATGCCAAGGAGATGCTCTACCACTGAGCCACAGCCTCAAGGCTTTCAACAAGGTGGTAATGAGGCTCAGTCCATTTTTGGTACACACACAAAAAGCAAGGCATAGCATTTTTTGCAAAGCTAGGCTTTGAGGGATGGTGGAATGGCCCACATGCTGATGGTGGATGAGGTTGCCCTCAGGTGACCCTCACTGAAAAGGGGGCGGAAGTGACTGTTTGATCCCGCAGATCGGTTTACAAATAAAGCCCTAGTCGGACATCCATCCTGACTCCTGACATCTTAATTCCTGAATGCTGGGCAAAGGTCTTCATTGCTGGGTGCCCTCTGCGCTGGACACAAAGGTGGCCTACAAAGTCAGCATGACCCAAGAAGTGAACAGCTGTATAAAATAGAGAGCTGTAACGACCTCTTCCAGGTGTCTTCCCCTCATTAGGAATTATTTCTTTCAGGGTAAGCCTCGCGGGACTCCAGTAGGGTCATGGACCCATCGCATCACGGTATGCTAATGAGTCACCATTATTAGACACGTCGCTGTCTCCATAAACGAAACGGAGAGGCCGATGGGCGAGTTCTCTTGCCAGCATTGTAGATGACCTCTAACACTTCCCTGTGTTCCAAACCACATAAAATGGAAGATTTTTTTCCCTTTTTTTGAAAATTGATAATTAAACTACCGGAGGAAGCAGAATTGTATCCCAAGCTGACAATAATTGGAGATTTCCAAACGTATGTCCTCTTTTCTATAGAGCTGGAAGTATTGCTTCATTTGCAGATATTTGGCCTTGGCTGACCTGCCGACTTGACTCTCCATAGTCTTCTTGCCGTTTCAGCAGAAGCCTGTGACATTCCTCGCAACCTTTTTGACGCTGAAGTAATAGCTAGAATTGATGGACAGCTTTTAATAAGGGCCTCTCTCCCCGCTGCGGAGGTACCTTCATCTCCCAAGGAGGCTGAGCGAAAGGTAGGAGATGTCCAAACGTGGTTTAGACAATTCCGGCAACCTAAGTAAGAATTTCCGTAGAAGCCTGGACTTCAGAGAGGATGTTACTGTCTGCTACAATAACGTTAGAGGGGTTATAGTAGAGGGGCATGAAGTGTTCTGGTCAAAGAAGACTACAAATTGGCCATTAACACTTTTTTTAGAATGGAAGGCAAAAGGAGGGTTTGAACGTCTAGAGGTGAGACTTTCGAGAGCAGGCTGCTAAGTTGTACCAGCAAAACACCTGACTGAGTAAAAAAAAACACAAACTAAATGCAGTTACGGAAGATCCCCTAAGTCATTAAGTTCTGGTGCCCTGATGCCCACGCTAATGTTATTACAGGAGCGTACTATAGCCAGTTTGGTATAGTGGTTAAGTTCGTGGACTCTTATCTGGGAGAACTGGGTTTGATTCCCCATTCCTCCACTTGCAGCTGGTGGAATGGCCTTGGGTCAGTCATAGTTCTCGTAGGAGTTGTCCTTGAAAGGGCAGTTTCCGGGAGAGCTTTCTCAGCCCCACCTACCTCACCAGGTGTCTGTTGTGGGGTGGAGAGGTAAAGGAGATTGTAAGCCACTCTGAGATTCAGAATGTAGGGTGGGGTATAAATCCAATATCATCATCATCATCATCATCATCATCATCATCATCATCATCATCACAGGGACGGTAGCTCAGTGGTAGAGCATCTGCTTGGTAAGCAGAAGGTCCCAGGTTCAATCCCTGGCAGAGCCAGTTTGGTGTAGTGGTTAAGTGTGCGGACTCTTATCTGGGAGAACCTGGTTTGATTCCCCACTCCTCCACTTGCACCTGCTAGCATGGCCTTGGGTCAGCCATAGCTCTGGCAGAGGTTGTCCTTGAAAGGGCAGCTGCTGTGGGAGCCCTCTTCAGCCCCACCCACCTCACAGGGTGTTTGTTGTGGGGGAGGAAGGTAAAGGAGATTGTGAGCCGCTCTGAGACTCTTTGGAGTGGAGGGCGGGATATAAATCCAATATCTTCTTCATCTTCTTCATCTCCAACTAAAAAAGGTCCAGGCAAATAGGTGTGAAAAACCTCAGTTTGAGACCCTGGAGAGCCATGAATGGGACTGTGGCTCAGTGGCAGAGCATCTGCTTGGTAAGCAGAAGGTCGCAGGTTCAATCCCGGGCATTTCCAACTAAAAAGGGTCCAGGCAAATAGATGTGAAAAACCTCAGCTTGAGACTCTGGAGAGCCGCTGCCAGTCTGAGTAGACAATACTGACTTTGATGGACTGAGGGTCTGATTCAGTATAAGGCAGCTTCATATGTCCATGTATCTTCTTCTTCTTCTTCTTCTTCTTCTTCTTCTTCTTCTTCTTCTTCTTCTTCTTCTTCTTCTTCTTCTTCTTCTTCTTCTTCTTTTTTCTTCAGTAGGACAATGATTTGGCTACTCTCAGAAGATCCGGGAGTCCTTCATCTAGGACCATCAGCTTTCTAGGACTTGCCGTAGCAAGACCTTCAAGATGTCTTCTTGGAGTGGGTTGTGCTTCATCAGCTCTCTGAACTGGCAAGCGGTGTGGTATCTCTGGACTTGCAAAACCAGGTAAAATCACAAGGATCCTGATCTTCTGGGATATGGACAGTGCATCTGTACTGAACTTGCAAAGGAAGGTGGGCTTGGAGGAGGGCACACGTTGACACATCGCCCTGCTGCTCTTGGCTTCCCGGGTCTGCACAGACCCAGAAAACCGAGAGCAGTAGGGTGGGGGGAGGGGTGCCCAGTGGCACCCCTGTAGGCATACCTGGCCTACTTCTAAGCACTGCACTTGTCTGTACATTCTGCTTCTTGTCTTTTCATTCCCAGAAGCTTTGACACATTGGAGGCCACCAGAGGCAGTGTATGTAGGTCATTCAGTCCCCACACATAAGAACGTAAGAGAAGCCATGTTGGATCAGGCCAATGGCCCATCCAGTCCAACACTCTGTGTCACATAAGAACATAAGAGAAGCCATGTTGGATCAGGCCAATGGCCCATCCAGTCCAACACTCTGTGTCACATAAGAACATAAGAGGAGCCATGTTGGATCAGGCCAGTGGCCCATCCAGTCCAACACTCTGTGTCACATAAGAACATAAGAGAAACCATGTTGGATCAGGCCAGTGGCCCATCCAGTCCAACACTCTGTGTCACATAAGAACATAAGAGAAGCCATGTTGGATCAGGCCAATGGCCCATCCAGTCCAACACTCTGTGTCACATAAGAACATAAGAGGAGCCATGTTGGATCAGGCCAATGGCCCATCCAGTCCAACACTCTGTGTCACATAAGAACATAAGAGGAGCCATGTTGGATCAGGCCAGTGGCCCATCCAGTCCAACACTCTGTGTCACATAAGAACATAAGAGAAGCCATGTTGGATCAGGCCAATGGCCCATCCAGTCCAACACTCTGTGTCACATAAGAACATAAGAGGAGCCATTTTGGATCAGGCCAGTGGCCCATCCAGTCCAACACTCTGTGTCACAGAAGAACATAAGAGAAGCCATGTTGGACTAGGCCAATGGCCCATCCAGTCCAACACTCTGTGTCACATAAGAACATAAGAGAAGCCATGTTGGACTAGGCCAATGGCCCATCCAGTCCAACACTCTGTGTCACAGAAGAACTTAAGAGAAGCCATGTTGGACTAGGCCAGTGGCCCATCCAGTCCAACACTCTGTGTCACAGAAGAACATAAGAGAAGCCATGTTGGACTAGGCCAGTGGCCCATCCAGTCCAACACTCTGTGTCACATAAGAACATAAGAGAAGCCATGTTGGATAAGGCCAGTTGCCCATCCAGTCCAACACTCTGTGTCACAGAAGAACATAAGAGAAGCCATGTTGGATATATATACACACACACACACACTGGGGCTAATAGCCACGGATGGACCTCTGCTCCATATTTTTATCTAACCCCCTCTTGAAGCTGGCTATGCTTGTAGCTGCCACCACCTCCTGTGGCAGTGAATTCCACATGTTAATCACCCTTTGGGTGAAGAAATACTTCCTTTTATCCATTTTAACCTGACGGCTTAGCAATTTCATCGAATGTGAACGAGTTCTTGTATTGTGAGAAAGGGAGAAAAGTACTTCTTTCTCTACTTTCTCCATCCCATGCATAATCTTGTAAACCTCTATCAAGTCATCCCGCAGTCGACGTTTCTCCAAGCTAAAGAGCCCCAAGCGTTTTAACCCTTCTTTTTATTTATTTATTTATTTATGATTTGTATCCCACCCTTCCCACAAGTGGCTCAGGGCAGCTTCCAACAACTAGTCAAACATAAAAATTAAACAAAATTTAAGTATATAAACAGTTAAACATTTAAAACAATTACAACCTTAAAAACCAGTAAACATTCCAAATATATATAAAAACAGGAGTCAGGCAAGCTACATTGAGTTCTCATCTCAGCTAGGTGTAGGCTAGCCAGAAGAGGGTCGTCACCTCCTCCTGCTTCATAGGGAAAGTGCTCCAGCCCTTTAATCATTCTAGTTGCCCTGTTCTGGACTTTGTCCAATGCTATAATATCCTTTTTGAGGTGCGGTGACCAGAATTGCACACAGTATTCCAAATGAGACAAACTTGGAAGTGCTATCTATTGAGAAGTCATTCATGTCTGAGTTCTCCTTTTCCAGAATTGTATTCTGCCCCAAAATATGGCTGGTTTTTATAGTTAGCAATCACCCTCCTACCATGGAGGAGGGTTGTGTATGGAAACGTCATTACGCACGTGACATTGGATCAGTTCACACCACCCAGTGGCCCAAAATTATGCACAATGGGAGCACATGGAGCTCATGTGTAGGAGCATTACCATGAAAATCTCAGCTCTAGCAACCACCTTCTGCATACGTCCATGCTTTCAAGTCATAACAGACTTGGAGTAAACCATGGAAAGTGAGAAGCAGAGGTGGTTTGCCATTGCCTTCCCCTGTACAGCCTTTCTCCCGTCCAGCAACCAACACAAACCACCTTCTACAGCCTTATACATGGTGGGACTGAGGCTTAGCGGTGCACCTTCTGTTTGTCACGTGGAAGGTCTTAGGTTCAATCCCCTGCCTCTTCAGAAGAAGAAGAAGATGATGATATTGGATTTATATCCCGCCCTCCACTCCGAAGAGTCTCAGAGCGGCTCACAATCTCCTTTCCCTTCCTCCCCCACAACAGACACCCTGTGAGGTAGATGAAGATACTGGATTTATATCCCGCCCTCCACTCTGAGGAGTCTCAGAGCGGCTCACAATCTCCTTTCCCTTCCTCCCCAACAACAGACACCCTATGAGGTGGGTGGGGCTGGAGAGGGCTCTCACAGCAGCTGCCCTTTCAAGGTCAACCTCTGCCAGAGCTATGGCTGACCCAAGGCCATTCCAGCAGGTGCAAGTGAAGGAGTGGGGAATTGGCTACAGGAGAATTGGCTACATCAGGAGGGTGTGGCCTAATAGGCAAAGGAGGTCCTGCTAGAATTCCTTACAGGGCTCTTCTCACAGGGCCTGCTGTAAGCTCCAGGAGGATTGGCTACATCAGGGGGGTGTGGCCTAATAGGCAAAGGAGGTCCTGCTAGAATTCCTTACAGGGCTCTTCGTACAGGGCCTGCAGTAAGCTCCAGGAGGATTGGCTACATCAGGGGTGTGTGGCCTAATAGGCAAAGGAGGTCCTGCTAGAATTCCTTACAGGGCTCTTCTCACAGGGCCTGCTGTAAGCTCCAGGAGGATTGGCTACATCAGGGGTGTGTGGCCTGATAGGCAAAAGAGGTCCTGCTAGAATTCCTTACAGGGCTCTTCTCACAGGGCCTGCTGTAAGCTCCAGGAGGATTGGCTACATCAGGGGTGTGTGGCCTAATAGGCAAAAGAGGTCCTGCTAGAATTCCTTACAGGGCTCTTCGTACAGGGCCTACTGTAAGCTCCAGGAGGATTGGCTACATCAGGGGTGTGTGGCCTAATATGCAAAGGAGGTCCTGCTAGAATTCCTTACAGGGCTCTTCTCACAGGGCCTGCTGTAAGCTCCAGGAGGATTGGCTACATCAGGGGGGTGTGGCCTAATAGGCAAAGGAGGTCCTGCTAGAATTCCTTACAGGGCTCTTCATACAGGGCCTGCTGGAAGCTCCAGGAGGATTGGCTACATCAGGGGTGTGTGGCCTAATAGGCAAAAGAGGTCCTGCTAGAATTCCTTACAGGGCTCTTAGTACAGGGCCTGCTGTAAGCTCCAGGAGGATTGGCTGCATCAGGGGTGTGTGGCCTAATAGGCAAAGGAGGTCCTGCTAGAATTCCTTACAGGGCTCTTAGTACAGGGCCTGCTGTAAGCTCCAGGAGGATTGGCTACATCAGGGGTGTGTGGCCAAATATGCAAAGGAGTTCCTGCTGCTGCAAAAAAAGAAGACCTGATTAGGAACATCCTTTCTCTGTTTGAGACCATGCAGAACCATTGTCCATCAGAGTCGACAATTCTAAGCCAGATGAATAAATGCTCTGGTTTGTCTGTATATGGCGGGTTGATTGGTTTGAATGCATTAACATTTTGTGAGAGCTGTGTTTGTTTTTCTCAAATATGTTTCCCCCCCTTTTAGGACATGCCTATTGCACACAAGTCGGATTGGGTTTTTAGAAGAAAAAAGACGAAGGTGACTATCATTCCAGTTGTCATGGGAGCCTTTGGAGCAGTGCCTAGAAGACTCAAGAAACACCTGGACATTCTGGGCACTGAAGAAATAACACCAGCTCAGCTCCAGAAGACTGTGTTGCTTGGAACAGAAAGAATCCTATATTGATACCTCTGCGATTCCCCAGAACTTGGCTAGGTCTCGAAATGCAGAACACCATCTACCAGTCAAATAGCTGACTGTGACAATTCATAAGAGGAGGAGGAGGAGGAGGAGGAAGTGATTGGAATTATACCCTGCCCTTCACTACTCAAAGGCGTCTCAGAGCGGCTTCCAATCTCCTTTCCCTTCCCCTCCCCACAAGAGACACCCTATGAGGTAAATGGGGCTGAGAGAGCCCTAACATAAGGGTGTCAAACATGCAGCTCAAAGGCCGGATCAGGTCCCGGAGGGCGCTTATCAGGCCCACGAGCAACTAGCTGTGGTCTGCTTCCTTCTTCCTCTCTCTTGCTTCGTTCTGCATCACAGCTTGCTTTGTCAGGTTTGCTTAATCGCACAGGGAAAAAAACCCCTCCATTCTCTCCATGGGCTGACCAACACATGAAACACCTTACGTACAAAAGCTCACAATGCCCAGCCATTTTATGTTTTCCCCTGGGTCTTAGGCTCAAAGCATCGACCACGAGATTTCTGTAATGAATTACAAATCACAAGTAGGTTTGCAGCTCACAGACACACACCGGAACGATACCTGGAGAACGTACTCAAGATTGCTACGGGGCAGAAATTGCCTCCGGATTTTGATGCAGTAATCCAGAGCAAGAGTGGTCAGTTATTAGAAACTGTCAAACAAACAAAACATTGCAAGTGGGCTAACCTTTTAAGCACATTTTATTTTAAGTTTTAAAAAAGTAATAATGATGGTTGCCTGCGTCCTTTATAAAGTCTATATCTCCATTGCTTGGCATTACATTTTATGATCCCCATGGCCCAGCCCAACAAGGTGCCGTTTATGTCAGATCCGGCCCTCATAACAAATGAGTTCGACACCCCTGCTCTGACAGAAACTGCTCTTGAGAGCAGGTCACATCAGCACTGCAGGTGCAAGTGGAGGAGTGGGGAATCAAACCCAGTTCTCCTAGGTAAGAGTCGGTGCACTTAACCACTACACCAAACTGGCTCTCTCTCAAGGACAACTCCTGCGAGAGCTATGGCTGACCCAAGGCCATTCCAGCAGGTGCAAGTGAAGGAGTGGGGAATCAAACCCGGTTCTCCTAGATAAGACTCTGTGCACTTAACCACTACACCAAACTGGCTCTCTCTCAAGGACAACTCCTGTGAGAGCTATGGCTGACCCAAGGCCATTCCAGCAGGTGCAAGTGGAGGAGTGGGGAACCAAACCCGGTTCTTCCAGATAAGAGAGCTATGGCTGACCCAGGGCCATTCCAGCAGCTGCAAGGGGAGGAGTGGGGAATCAAACCCGGTTCTCCCAGATAAGAGTCCATGCATGTAACCACTACACCGAACTGGCTCTCTGAAAGCACGCCAGGTCTCACAGATCCTAGTCCAACACTTCATTCACTACACAGGCTTACGCAGGAGCTAAGGGACTGAAACATGACCCAGGGATTCCATGGTTTAAAGTTCACCTCGACGATGGATTCACTAGGTGGCCTTAGCAAACCATTCTCTCAATGTCAGTCGCCCTTGTCTGCTATACAGGCATAAGAACATGACCTGCCTTCTACTGAATCAAACCATCAGTCCATCAAGGTCAATATTTTTTACTCAGACAGGCAAGTAAGCTCTCCAGTGTCTCAGACCTAGGTCTTTTCCATCACCTACTGCTAGATCCTTTAACTAGAGATGCCGGGAATTGAACCTGGGACCTTCCTCATGCCAAGTAGAGGCTCTTCCACTGAACCACAGGACTTCCCTGTGAATATCAGTACCTGAATTTGTCTGACACCATTCAGAGAATCGAAGAAGAAGAAGAAGACAATATTGGATTTATACCCCGCTCTACGCTCTGAATCTCAGTCTCAGAGCGGCTTACAATCTCCTTTACCTTCCCTCCCCCCAACAACAGACACCCCATGAGGCGGGTGGGGCTAAGAGGGCTCTCACAGCAGCTGCCCTTTCAAGGACAGAGTCTCAGAGCGGCTCACAATCTCCTTTCCCTTCCTCCCCCACAACAGGCACCCTGTGAGGTAGATAAAGATATTGAATTTATATCCTGCCCTCCACTCCGAAGAGTCTCAAAGTGGCTCACAATCTCCTTTCCCTTCCTCCTCCACAACAGACACCCTGTGAGGTAGATGAAGATATTGGATTTATATCCCGCCCTCCACTTCGAAGAGTCTCAGAGCGGCTCACAATCTCCTTTACCTTCCTCCCCCACAACAGGCACCCTGTGAGGTAGATGAAGATATTGGATTTATATCCCGTCCTCCACTCTGAAGAGTCTCAGAGCGGGTCACAATCTCCTTTCCCTTCCTCCCCCACAACAGACACCCTGTGAGGTGGGTGGGGCTGGAGAGGGCTCTCACAGCAGCTGCCCTTTCAAGGACAACCTCTGCCAGAGCTATGGCTGACCCAAGGCCATTCCAGCAGCTGCAAATGGAGAAGCGGGGAATCAAACCCAGTTCTCCCAGATAAGAGTCTGTGCACTTAACCACTACACCAAACTGGCTCTCAATAA
Organism: Heteronotia binoei; assembly: GCF_032191835.1. Classification (NCBI taxonomy): domain Eukaryota; kingdom Metazoa; phylum Chordata; class Lepidosauria; order Squamata; family Gekkonidae; genus Heteronotia; species Heteronotia binoei. Next base: position 176,910,907 of record NC_083226.1, read on the forward strand.
CAACAACAGTAATAATAGCAGGGCTTTTTTTGCACAGGAACACAGTTCCAGCAGGCTTGGTGTCAGGGGGTGTGGCCTAACATACCAGTGAGCTCCTTCTGGGCTTTTACTACAAAAAAGCCCTTTATGAAACAATGGTGACATCAGGGGTATGTGGCCTAATATGCAAATGAGTTCCTGCTGGTGTTTTTTCCTACCAAAAAAGCCCTGGACAGTAGTAGTAGAAGGAATTAATCTTCCTTCTGCAAGAGCATAAATCCAAACAATTCCGAAATTAACGTTTTGGGTGTATTTGACGTCTAAAAATATCTGAAGTCTAAAAATATTCCGTTCGTCATCAAACCATTTGGGGTGCATCCATCTCCGGCGTTACCATTTGGGACCCTGCGACTTTCCATCTGTCGACCCAACTTCCTGTGGAACTTTCCACGGTGCGCCAGATTTGAACCCCCTCGAGCCAGCCGAGCGATGTGAAGCTGCAATTAAAGACTCCTCACCCCACGCCTCCACATTCTGTCTCTGTGTCACGATGGCTTTTTTGTTGTTGATGTCGTTGGCGGTATGTGACTGCAGGGCCATTTCCTTCCAGATGTCAACGTCATGGATCTGCGTTTGTGATGGAATTCAATCATATCTTCTGGCTGGGCCCAACAGTTCGAGCATCTTTTGCTGGTAACTACTGGCCAACTGAATGCAGAAACAGAAGGGGGCAGGCTTCCTTTGGGCAAAGACAAAAAAAAAGAGAGAGAGAGATTACTCATAGACGATGTTCCCTCTAAGCTGCAGAGTCTTCTGAGCAAAAAAAATCTTCTTTGTGAGCTACTGGCATTACAGCTGTGAGCTGTTAGCATTAAAGTTGTGAGCTATTGGCACTAAAGTTGTGAGCTGCTGCATAAATTCTTGTGCTCTGGGGTCATCCTTCCTGAGCTAAGACAACAATCTGTGAGCTTGTTGTTGTTGTTGTTGTTGTTGTTGTTCATCCGCACAGTCGATCCCGACTCTTTGCGACCCCGTGGACCAAGTCACACCAGGCCCTCCTGTCTTCCACCATCCTCCAGCGTTTGCTCAAATTCATGTTAGTTACATCAGTAACGCTGTTCAGCTATCTCACCTTTTCCCATCCCCTTCTTCTTTTGCCTTCTGTCTTTCTCAGCATCAGGATCTTCTCCAGTGAGTGCCACCTTCTCACTTGGTGGCCAAAGTATTGGAGCTTCAGCTTCAGCATCTGACCTTCCAGGGAACAGTCAGGGTCAATTTCCCTTAGGACTGACTGATTGGATCTTCTTGCAGTCCAAGGGACTCTCAAGATTCTTCTCCAGTGAGTGCTCCCTTCTCATTTGGTGGCCAAAGGATTTGAGCTTCAGCCTCTGACCTTCCAGGGAACAGTCAGGGTTGATTTCCCTTAGGACTGACTGATTGGATCTTCTTGCAGTCCAAGGGACTCTCAAGATTCTTCTCCAGTGAGTGCTCCCTTCTCATTTGGTGGCCAAAGGATTTGAGCTTCAGCATCTGACCTTCCAGGGAACAGTCAGGGTCAATTTCCCTTAGGACTGACTGATTGGATCTTCTTGCAGTCCAAGGGACTCTCAAGAGTCTTCTCCAGCACCACAGCTCGAAAGCATCTATTCTTCTGCTCTCAGCCTTCCTTATGGTCCAGCTCTCACAGCCATACATTACCACTGGGAATACCATCGCTTGGACTATACGGACTTTTGTTGGCAGGGTGATGTCATTATTATACTGCCCAGGTTCGCCATAGCTGTCCTCGCAAGGAGCAAACATCTTTTAATTTCATGGCTACAGTCACTTTCTGCAGTGATCCTGGATCCCAGAAAGGTGAAGTCTGTCACTACATCCATGTCTTCCCCTTCTATTTGCCAATGTGTTGGGGCCGGATGCCATGATCTTAGTTTTTTGATGTTGAGTTTCGAGCCTACTTTTGTGCTCTTCTCTTTCACCCTCAACAAGAGGTTCTTTAGGTCCTTCTCACTTTCTGCCATTCATAAGAACATAAGAGAAGCCATGTTGGATCAGGCCAATGGCCCCTCCAGTTCAACACTCTGGTCGTTTTCGCACTTAGCGTTTGCTCCCCTTATTCCTCGCGCAATTATGTCCGGATCATTTTCCTCGTTTTTGCACATTGCCTCTTTAGTGGAGTCGCTTTCCATGAAGCCCCGGCTCAAATCGTTTTTGCACTAGCATCGACTTGAGTTCGATGCCCTGTCAATCATTTTTTTTTAAGCGCAAGTCTAATTGCGTAACAACGTAACAACGAAACAACGTAAACCGCATCACGTGTGCCGCTTCTGCTTATGGAGTGGCTGCAGCTGTAGTATCCTCCACAGCCCTTTATGTATTAACAGAAGCATTCACAGTGGAGAATCCCAGCACTAGATTCCCCCCCCCCCCCCCAACACAAATTCCAGAGTTGCGTGTATGTGGCAGCTTCTTCCTTTCCCAGCCTCGCTCCCTCCCGGGTGGTGAAGCTGGGATTTCCTCCGCGCTCTTCCCCCTCCCCGGCTGGCGCTTGCAGCCGCAACGGGGACCTGACTGACTCCTGCTGCCAGAGCTCCCCCCCCCCGCCCCATTCTCTCCTTCCCCTTCTGTGGCGCGTGTGAAGAGCGAGCTCGCGTCTGTTTTCTAACCGAGCGGAATGTAGCCAGGGAGGAGAATGCAGGACTCCAACTTCCCATTTTATACATGGCGATTTTGTGCAGGTCCAGAAATGCTGGTGGCACAGCTGAGGGAGGCATTGCCTTTTTAAAACACACACACATGAACGCTTTGGCCCACACCGGCACTAGATTTCCCCCCCCCCCAACAATGTATAATGTATAATGCAATTTCGAAGTTGCAAAATAACGCAACAGCGGAAAAGCAACCTCACATACCCGCCGCTTCAGGAGGGGTTTTTTTTTTCCTATTTGTTAATTTCGAAATATCGCTATTACGCAAGAAAGATGAAGTTTAAAAAAAAATGGCCGTGCGGGCACTTTTGGGAAGCGCCGTGAACGGCTGATGATTGGCCAATGGGGTGGGAGGACAGAAAGGGAGAGGGTGACGCCCACAAAGCAGTCGATCCGGCGTGGATGGATTTCCCACAGCAAACTCCGAGGAGTGGATCCGGTGTGGATCCGGAGGTTTTCAAAAACTCTGGAAGGAGGTGGATCTAGATACTCCGGCGTGAAACCCCTGCAGCACCGGAGCAAGACGCAGCGCCGGAGCAACAGGTGCGAAAACCAGGAAAAGATCCGGAGGTAAATGGGGTGCTACGCCGGAGTAAACGCTAGTGCGAAAACGGCCTCTGTGTCACACAGTGACCAAAAAACCCACGTCCTATCAGGAGGTCCATCAGTAGGGCCAGGACACTATAAGCCTTCCCACTGTTGCCCCCCCCCCAAGCACCAAGAATACAGAGCATCACTGCCCCAGACATAAGAACTTGAGAGAAGCCATGTTGGATCAGGCCAATGGCCCATCCAGTTCAATACTTTGTGTCACACAGTGGCCAAAAAACCCAGGTGCCATCAGGAGGTCCATCAGTGGGGCCAGGACACTAGAAGCCCTCCCACTGTTGCCCTCTTAAGCACCAAGAATGCAGAGCATCACTTGCCCCAGACAGAGAGTTCCATCAATATGCTGTGGCTAATAGCCACTGATGGACCTCTGCTCCAGATTTTGATCCAATGCTCTCTTGAAGCTGTCTATGCTTGCAGCCGCCACCACCTCCTGTGGCAGTGAATTTCACATTTTAATCACCCTTTGGGTGAAGGACTTCCTTTTATCCATTATAACCTGACTGCTCAGCAATATCATTGAGTGCCCACAAGTTCTCATATCGTGAGAAAGCTTTTATCACGACTCTTCAGACTTCCTTGGGAACTGTTTGGATGTTTTGCCTGAGAAGAAACTTGTAAGTCGAGTAGAGTGGCAAGGTCTGGTGTGTTTTCTGCATTCGAAAGCCATCAGAACAGAAGAGAAGCCATGTTGGATCAGACCCATGGCCCATCCAGTCCAATGCTCTGTGTCACACAGTGGCAAAAAAACCCCAAGTGCCGTCAGGAGGTCCACCAGTGGGTCCAGAACTCCAGAAGGCCTCCCACTTCCCCCCGCCACCACAAAATATGCACCAAGAATACAGAGCATCCCTGCCCCAGACAAGAGAGTTCCAACAATAGGCTGGGGCTAATAGCCACTGATGGACTTCTGCTCCATATGCTTATCCAATCTCCTCTTGAAGCTGTCTATGCTTGCAGATGCCATCACCTCCTGTGGCAGTGAATTCCATGTGTTAGTGAATGTGTAGTGAAAGTGCAGTGAATGTAGATCGAAAACACCGAGTGTGGAAGCGCCGATAGTGCGCCTTTGAGTTTTCAGAAGATCGCTGTTGTCCACGGCCTTCCAAGCCTAATCCAGAGACCCGGACAGACAACGGGACGGAGGAGACGTTTCCTCTAATAAACAGTGGGAGCAAAGCACTAAAGTGTGTGTGTTCCTGGATTCCATTCCTCGTAACAAGGTGCCAGAGAAAGGAAAAAGGGCCCATCGCCCTATATGAATATGCAAAGAGTCATTACTGAAGCCCGCCCCCCCCACACCAAACGCGGCAGTGGAGGAGCCGGAATTTGACGAGGATGATTTCATGCCATCTGCCACCTGTTCCCGAAGGATAATGGCAGACTGGTGTGACGCGAGGCTTGTTGGAAAACGTCCGCGTGCCGTCTTACTTTCTTAAATTATGCAGCTCAAATGAGTGTGTATTTGAGTTTATTTCAATTGACACCAGATGTGGCAAACGGCACTCGGCTTCCTGCTTTTCCGCACACCCAATCTGGGCAAACGAAACGCGTCGGTTCGGTGGGATCGGATAAGAGAGCACGCGCTTTCCTCTTTTTCTACACCTCATCCACTCTACAGGGAAGAAAGGAGGAGGAGGAGGAGGAAGAAGAAGAAGATATTGGATTTATATTCTGCCCTCCACTCCGAAGAGTCTCAGAGCGGCTCACAATCTTCTTTACCTTCCTCCCCCACAACAGACACCCTGTGAAGTAGATGAAGATATTGGATTTATATCCCGCCCTCCACTCCAAAGAGTCTCAGAGCGGCTCACAATATCCTTTCCCTTCCTCCCCCACAACAGGCACCCTGTGAGGTAGATGAAGATATTGGATTTATATCCCGCCCTCCACTCTGAAAAGTCTCAGAGCGGCTCACAATCTCCTTTCCCTTCCTCCCCCACAACAGACACCCTGTGAGGTAGATGAAGATATTAGATTTATATCCCGCCCTCCACTCCGAAGAGTCTCAGAGCGGCTCACAATCTCCTTTCCCTTCCTCCCCCACAACAAACACCCTGTAAGGTAGATGAAGATATTGGATTTATAGCCCGCCCTCCACTCTGAAGAGTCTCAGAGCGGCTCACAATCTCCTTTACCTTCCTCCGCCACAACAGACATCCTGTGAGGTGGGTGGGGCTGGAGAGGGCTCTCACAGCAGCTGCCCTTTCAAGGACAGAGTCTCAGAGTGGCTCTCAATCTCCTTTACCTTCCTCCCCCACAACAGACACCCTGTGAGGTGGGTGGGGCTGGAGAGGACTCTTGCAGCAGCTGCCCTTTCAAGGACAACCTCTGCCAGAGCTATGGCTGACGCAAGGCCATTCCAGCAGCTGCAAGTGGAGGAGTGGGGAATCAAACCCGGTTCTCCCAGATAGGAGTCTGCACACTTCACCACGACACCAAACTGTCTCTCAGTGGGGCTCCAATTCCTCATGCTGTGAATGCACACCCCTGCAACAAACAATATGGGTTAACCACCATTTCTTCTGGTGCATGGCCTCAGAATGCACCAGAGAAGCCTTGGAGTGCAGCCAAGAGATATAAATAAGAAGTAAAGTTTCGGGAGTGTAGTCAACTTCGCACGGCGTCCTGCCTCATGCAATGCTGATCAGGGAAAGTTCATTTGGGGGGAAAAAAGTTTGCCGGGAATTTCCCCAGTGAGTTGTTTCTCATTTTTGTACAGTTCTCATCTCTGGCTTCTGCTCCACAGTTTCCAGTTTCATCATCCCCAAGGACAGCTGGTCCCGGAGGACTTCAGCTACACCTGTCTCATTTTCAAGTGCCACGCGGATATCGATCTGCTGTCTCCTGCATAACTGAATGCCAAATCACTTTTTACCTCCGTTGCGGTCAAGGCTGAATGGAAACCAGCCTAAACTAATGAGGATGATGAGGGAAACAAACTCTATTGGGCATAGAATCATAAAGTTGGAAGGGGCTATACCAACCATCTAGTCCAGCGGTGGCCAAACTGCAGCTCTGGAGCCACGTGTGGCTCTTTCACAGATATTGTGTGGCTCTCAACCCCCCCCCCCACACACACACACACACATACCACATCGACTAGCTTTGAAAAGGCATTTCTCCCTTTAAATCACTCCTCCAAGTTAAGCCAGCTGGCAGCTTAGAGAGTGTATTTAAAGTTAAGGTTGCTTTCTTTCCCCCTTGCCCTCCATCCCCATCTATCTTCCTTCCTTCCTTCCTTCCTTCCTTCCTTCCTTCCTTCCTTCCTTCCTTCCTTCCTTCCTTCCTTCCTTCCTTCCTTCCTTCCTTCCTTCCTCCCTCCCTTCCTTCCTTCCTTCCTTCCTTCCTTCCTTCCTTCCTTCCTTCCTTCCATGATATTAGCACCAGACTGTTTTAACTGTTATATTTTAATTGTGATGTATTTAATGTTATGAATTGTTATATTGTGATTTTACTGGTTGTGAGCCGCCCTTGGCCTGCCCCGGCAGGGAGGGCGGGATATAAATCTAATAAACCTATAAACCTAAACGTATCTTCCTTCCTTCCTTCCTTCCTTCCTTCCTTCCTTCCTTCCTTCCTTCCTTCCTTCCTTCCTTCCTTCCTTCCTTCCTTCCTTCCTTTCCTTCCTGCCTGCCTTCCTTCCTGCCTGCCTTCCTTCCTGCCTTCCTTCCTTCCTTCCTTCCTTCCTTCCTTCCTTCCTTCCTTCCTTCCTTCCTTCCTTCCTTCCTGCCTTCCTTCCTGCCTTCCTTCCTGCCTTCCTTCCTTGTGGCTCTCAAACATCTGAATGTTTATTCTATGTGGCTCTTACATTAAGCAAGTTTAGCCACCCCTGATCTAGTCCAACCCCCTGCTCCACGCAGGATCAGCCTGAAGCATCTCCAACAAACAATCATCCAGCCGCGTTTTGAAGACTGCCAGTGAAGCGGAGCTCACAACTTTCCTCGGCAGCTGGTTCCACCTCTGAACTACTCTGACCATTAATCCAGCCGGTACCTTTCTGCTTATGACTTGAGCCCATTGCTTCGAGCCCTGTCCTTGGCTGCCAAGTGGAACAGCTCCTTGCCCTCCTCTAAATGACAGCTCTTCAAAGACTTCAAGAGAGCAATCCTGTCCCCCCCCTCCATCTCTTCTTCTCCAGACTGAACATTCCCAAGGCCCTCCTCAGCCTTTCCTCAGAGGGTTCTTCTTCCAGGCCCTCGATCATCCTCGTTGCTCTCTTCTGAACCCGGTTGATTTTGTCCACACCTTTTTTGAAGTGAGGCCACCAGAACTGCACACAGTATTCCAGTCTTCTCCTTCACCTTCTCCTCCAGCTCCTTCTCCTTCTTCATCCTTGTTGCTCTCTTCTGCACCCACTTGATTTTGTCCACACCTTTTTTGAAGTGAGGCCACCAGAACTGCACACAGTATTCCAGTCTTCTTCTTCTCCTTCTCCTCCACCTCCTTCTCCTTCTTCTTCATCCTTGTTGCTCTCTTCTGCACCCCCTTGATTTTGTCCACACCTTTTTTGAAGTGAGGCCACCAGAACTGCACACAGTATTCCAGTCTTCTTCTTCTCCTTCTCCTCCACCTCCTTCTCCTTCTTCTTCATCCTTGTTGCTCTCTTCTGCACCCCCTTGATTTTGTCCACACCTTTTTTGAAGTGAGGCCACCAGAACTGCACACAGTATTCCAGTCTTCTTCTTCTCCTTCTCCTCCACCTCCTTCTCCTTCATCCTTGTTGCTCTCTTCTGCACCCACTTGATTTTGTCCACACCTTTTTTGAAGTGAGGCCACCAGAACTGCACACAGTATTCCAGTCTTCTCCTTCACCTTCTCATCCAGCTCCTTCTCCTTCTTCATCCTTGTTGCTCTCTTCTGCACCCACTTGATTTTGTCCACACCTTTTTTGAAGTGAGGCCACCAGAACTGCAAACAGTATTCCAGTCTTCTTCTTCTCCTTCTCCTCCACCTCCTTCTCCTTCTTCTTCATCCTTGTTGCTCTCTTCTGCACCCCCTTGATTTTGTCCACACCTTTTTTGAAGTGAGGCCACCAGAACTGCACACAGTATTCCAGTCTTCTTCTTCTCCTTCTCCTCCACCTCCTTCTTCTTCATCCTTGTTGCTCTCTTCTGCACCCACTTGATTTTGTCCACACCTTTTTTGAAGTGTGGCCACCAGAACTGCACACAGTATTCCAGTCTTCTCCTTCACCTTCACCTTCTCCTCCAGCTCCTTCTCCTTCTTCATCCTTGTTGCTCTCTTCTGCACCCACTTGATTTTGTCCACACCTTTTTTGAAGTGAGGCCACCAGAACTGCACACAGTATTCCAGTCTTCTTCTTCTCCTTCTCCTTCTCCTCCACCTCCTTCTCCTTCATCCTTGTTGCTCTCTTCTGCACCCACTTGATTTGGTCCACACCTTTTTTGAAGTGAGGCCACCAGAACTGCACACAGTATTCCAGTCTTCTTCTTCTCCTTCTCCTCCACCTCCTTCTTCTTCATCCTTGTTGCTCTCTTCTGCACCCACTTGATTTTGTCCACACCTTTTTTGAAGTGAGGCCACCAGAACTGCACACAGTATTCCAGTCTTCTCCATCACCTTCTCCTCCACCTCCTTCTCCTTCTTCATCCTTGTTGTTCTCTTCTGCACCCACTTGATTTTGTCCACACCTTTTTTGAAGTGAGGCCACCAGAACTGCACACAGTATTCCAGTCTTCTTCTCCTCCACCTCCTTCTCCTTCTTCTTCATCCTTGTTGCTCTCTTCTGCACCCACTTGATTTTGTCCACATCTTTTTTTGAAGATGTCTGAGGAGGGCCTGGGTTATGTATGCGAAGGTGTGCCTGGACATCTTGAGTGTGGTGTCCTGCGCTTGAGGTGCAACACAGTAGACTGAGAGGATCCAAAGATCTGCCTCCCGAGTGGCTGCTTAATTCAAACTGGCCAATCAGGAGGCAGTATCAGAGGATCCTAGGATCTGCCAAGAAGAATGCATATTCTGATGAAGGATTCAAAGAGGGCACAATCACAGAGGAGTTTCTGCTTCTTGGGGGCTGGGTTTCCCCTACCCCAACTGTATACATTGCTACATATTCTGGAGAGCCAGTTTGGTTTAGCGGTTAAGTGTGCGGACTCTTATCTGGGAGAACCAGGTTTGAATCCCTGCTCCTCCACTTGCACCTGTTGGAATGGCCTTGGGTCAGCCATAGCTCTCACAGAGTTCGTCCTTGAAAGGGCAGCTTCTGGGAGAGCTCTCTCAGCCCCACCTACCTCACAGATGTCTGTTATGGGGGAAGAAGATAAAGGAAGATAAAGGAGATTGTAAGCCACTCTGAGTCTCTGATTCAGAGAGGAGGACGGGGTATAAATCTGCAGTCCTCTTCTTCTTCTGCTACTACTATTATTAAGCAGTAGTTTGTAGTTTCTTAGCAGAGATGCTGAATCACTAAAAAAGAGCTCTGATCACTACGCAAGAGCCTTCTCATGCACTGAACCCAGTATTTATTACTCCAGTATTTATTACCCTTGATCATCCTCATTGCTCTCTTCTGAACCCGGTCGATTTTGTCCACACCTTTTTTGAAGTGAGGCCACCAGAACTGCACACGGTATTCCAGTCTTCTTCTTCTCCTTCTCCTCCACCTCCTTCTCCTTCTTCTTCATCCTTGTTGCTCTCTTCTGCACCCACTTGATTTTGCCCACATCTTTTTTTGAAGATGTCTGAGGAGGGCCTGGGTTATGTATGTGAAGGTGTGCCTGGACATGTTGATTGTGGTGCCCTGCGCTTGAGGCACAACACAGTAGACTGAGAGGATCCAAAGATCTGCATCCCGATTGGCTGCTTAATTCAAACTGGCCAATCAGGAGGCAGTATCAGAGGATCCTAGGACCTGCCAAGAAGAATGCATATTCTGATGAAGGATCCAAAAAGGGCACAATCACAGAGGAGTTTCTGCTTCTTGGGGGCTGGGTTTCCCCTACCCCAACTGTATACATTGCTACACATTCTGGAGAGCCAGTTTGGTGTAGCGGTTAAGTGTGCAGACTCTTATCTGGGAGAACCAGGTTTGAGTCCCCGCTCCTCCACTTGCACCT